>NW_027517637.1:0-41201 GCF_048772815.1 Callospermophilus lateralis
GTTTCCCTCTGTTCTCTCCTCTATAGATAGATGAATTTGGAACTATAAATCCAACATGGATTGTAGTAGCTCTTTGAAACTTGACAAAATAAAGGAGTTCTCAGATTTGTCTCTATGGCTTGTTTCCTCTTCAAGTACCCCTAGGAACAGACTGTGGAAATGCACTTTCATTGATATGGGTTGCCAAGCTTCTAAGAAATATCGCGTTTCCGAAATACCAGGAAATATTTTTTCACACAATCTTGTTGATACTTGGTGGTAATGATCAGCACACAAATCCCACTTGGCTCACCAAATTTTGTTCATCTAGGATGAAGCATTCGTGTACAGTAGCAGTTTTTATATTTAGGTTTCCCTTTGTTCTCTCCTATATAGATAGATGAATTTGGAACTCTAAATCCAACATGGATTGTAGTACCTCTTTGAAACTTGACAAATAAAGGATTTCTCAATTTTGTCTCTATGGTTTGTTTCCTCTTCAAGTAGCCCTAGGCATAGACTGTGGAAAAGCACTTTCATTGAGAGGGGTTGCCAAGCTTCTAAGAAATAACGAGTTTCCGAAATACCAGCAAATATTTTTTCACACAATCTAGTTGATACTTGGTGGTAATGATCAGTACACAAATCCCACTTGGCTCACCAAATTTTGTTCTTCTAGGTTGAAGCGTTCGTCTACAGTAGCAGTTTTTATATTTAGGTTTCTCTCTGTTCTCTCCTATGTAGATAGATGAATTTGGAACTCTAAATCCAACATGGTTTGTAGTAGCTCTTTGAAACTTGACAAAATAAAGGAGTTCTCAGATTAGTCTCTATGGTTTGTTTCCTCTTCAAGTAGCCCTAGGCACAGACTGTGGAAAAGCACTTTCACTGAGAGGTTTTGCCAATCTTCTAAGAAATTACGAGTTTACGAAATACCAGCAAATATTTTTTCACCCAATCTTGATGATACTTGGTGGTAATGATCAGTACACAAATCCCACTTGGCTCACCAAATTTTGTTCTTCTAGGTTGAAGCGTTCGTCTACAGTAGCAGTTTTTATATTTAGGTTTCTCTCTGTTCTCTCCTATATAGATAGATGAATTTGGAACTCTAAATCCAACATGGTTTTTAGTAGCTCTTTGAAACTTGACAAAATAAAGGAGTTCTCAGTTTTGTCTCTATGGTTTGTTTTCTCTTCAAGTAGCCCTAGGCACAGACTGTGGAAAAGCACTTTCATTGAGAGGGGTTGCCAAGCTTCTAAGAAATAACGAATTTCAGAAATACCAGCAAATATTTTTTCACCCAATCTTGATGATACTTGGTGGTAATGATCAGTACACAAATCCCACGTGGCTTACCAAATTTTGTTCTTCTAGGTTGAAGCGTTCGTCTTCAGTACCAGTTTTTATATTTAGGTTTCCCTCTGTTCTCTCCTATATAGATAGATGAATTTGGAACTATAAATCCAACATGCTTTGTAGTAGCTCCTTGAAACTTGACAAAATAAAGGAGTTCTCAGTTTTGTCTCTATGGTTTGGTTCCTCTTCAAGTAGCCCTAGGCACACACTGTGGAAAAGCACTTTCACTGAGAGGGGTTGCCAAGCTTCTAAGAAATAACGAGTTTCCTAAATACCAGCAAATATTTTTTCACACAATCTTGTTGATACTTGGTGGTAATGATCAGTACACAAATCCCACTTGGCTCACCATATTTTGTTCTTCTAGGTTGAAGCGTTCATCCACAGTAGCAGTTTTTATATTTAGGTTTCCCTCGGTTCTCTCCTATATAGATAGATGAAGTTGGAAATCTAAATCCAACATGGTTTGTAGTAGCTCTTTGAAACTTGACAAAATAAAGGAGTTCTCAGATTTGTCTCTATGGTTTGTTTCCTCTTCACATAGCCCTAGGCACAGACTGTGGAAAGCACTTTCATTGAGAGGGGTTGCCAAGCTTCTAAGAAATAACGAGTTTCCGAAATACCAGCAAATATTTTTTCACCCAATCTTGATGATACTTGGTGGTAATGATCAGTACACAAATCCCACTTGGCTCACCAAATTTTGTTCTTCTAGGTTGAAGCGTTCGTCTACAGTAGCAGTTTTTATATTTAGGTTTCCCTCTGTTCTCTCCCATATAGATAGATGAATTTAAAACTCTAAATCCAACATGGTTTGTAGTAGCTCTTTGAAACTTGACAACATAAAGGAGTTCTCAGTTTTGTCTCTATGGTTTGTTTCCACTTCAAGTAGCCCTAGGCACAGACTGTGGAAAAGCACTTTCATTGAGAGGGGTTGCCAAGCTTCTAAGAAATTACGAGTTTCCGAAATACCAGCAAATATTTTTCACCCAATCTTGATGATACTTGGTGGTAGTGATCAGTACACAAATCCCAATTGGCTCACCACATTTTGTTCTTCTAGGTTGAAGCGTTCGTCTACAGTAGCAGTTTATATATTTAGGTTTCCCTCTGTTCTCTCCTATATAGATAGATGAATTTGGAACTCTAAATCCAACATGGATTGTAGTAGCTCTTTGAAACTTGACAAAATAAAAGAGTTCTCAGTTTTGTCTCTATGGTTTGTTTCCTCTTCAAGTAGCCCTAGGCACAGACTGTGGAAAAGCACTTTCATTGAGAGGGGTTGCCAAGCTTCTAAGAAATAACGAGTTTCCGAAATACCAGCAAATATTTTTTCAACCAAATTTGATGATTCTTTTTGGTAATGATCAGTACACAAATCCCACTTTGCTCACCAAATTTTGTTCTTCTAGGATCAAGCATTCGTCTACAGAGGCAGTTTTTATATTTCATTCCCCTCTGTTCTCTCCTATATAGATAGATGAATTTGGAATTCTAAATCCAGCATGGTTTGTAGTAGGTCTTTGAAACTTGACAAAATAAAGAAATTCCCTGTTTTTTCTCTATGGTTTGTTTCCTCTTCAAGTAGCCCTAGGCACAGACTGTGGAAAAGCACTTTCATTGAGAGGGGTTGCCAAGCTTCTAAGAAATAACGAGTTTCCGAAATACCAGCAAATATTTTTTCACCCAAATTTGATGATACATGGTGGTAATGATCAGTACACAATTCCCACTTGGCTTACCAAATTTTGTTTTCTAAGTTGAAGCGTTCGTCTACAGTAGCAGTTTTTATATTTAGGTTTCCCTCTGTTCTCTCCTATATAGATAGATGAATTTGGAACTCTAAATCCAACAAAGTTTGTAGTAGCTCTTTGAAACTTGACAAAATAAAGGAGTTCTCAGATTTGTCTCTATGGTTTGTTTCCTCTTCACATAGCCCTAGGCACAGACTGTGGAAAAGCATTTTCATTGAGAGGGGTTGCCAAGGCTTCTAAGAAATAACGAGTTTCCGAAATACCATCAAATATTTTTTCACCCAATCTTGATGATACTTGGTGGTAATGATCAGTACACAAATCCCACTTGGCTCACCAAATTTTGTTCTTCTAGGTTGAATCGTTTGTCTACAGTAGCAGTTTTTATATTTAGGTTTCCCTATGTTCTCTCATATATAGATAGATGAATTTGGAACTCTAAATCCAACATGGTTTGTAGTAGCTCTTTGAAACTTGACAAAAAAAGGAGTTCTCAGATTTGTCTCTATGGCTTGTTTCCTCTTCAAGTACCCCTAGGAACGGACTGTGGAAATGCACTTTCATTGATATGGGTTGCCAAGCTTCTAAGAAATATCGAGTTTCCGAAATACCAGCAAATATTTTTTCACCCAAACTTGATGATACTTGGTGGTAATGATCAGCACACAAATCCCACTTGGCTCACCAAATTTTGTTCATCTAGGATGAAGCATTCGTGTACAGTAGCAGTTTTTATATTTAGGTTTCCCTCTGTTCTCTCCTATATAGATAGATGAATTTGGAACTCTAAATCCAACATGGATTGTAGTACCTCTTTGAAACTTGACAAAATAAAGGAGTTCTCAATTTTGTCTCTATGGTTTGTTTCCTCTTCAAGTAGCCCTAGGCATAGACTGTGGAAAAGCACTTTCATTGAGAGGGGTTGCCAAGCTTCTAAGAAATAACGAGTTTCCGAAATACCAGCAAATATTTTTTCACACAATCTAGTTGATACTTGGTGGTAATGATCAGTACACAAATCCCACTTGGCTCACCAAATTTTGTTCTTCTAGGTTGAAGCGTTCGTCTACAGTAGCAGTTTTTATATTTAGGTTTCTCTCTGTTCTCTCCTATGTAGATAGATGAATTTGGAACTCTAAATCCAACATGGTTTGTAGTAGCTCTTTGAAACTTGACAAAATAAAGGAGTTCTCAGATTAGTCTCTATGGTTTGTTTCCTCTTCAAGTAGCCCTAGGCACAGACTGTGGAAAAGCACTTTCATTGAGAGGGGTTGCCAAGCTTCTAAGAAATAACGAGTTTCCGAAATACCAGCAAATATTTTTTCAACCAAATTTGATGATTCTTTTTGGTAATGATCAGTACACAAATCCCACTTTGCTCACCAAATTTTGTTCTTCTAGGATCAAGCATTCGTCTACAGAGGCAGTTTTTATATTTCGTTCCCCTCTGTTCTCTCCTATATAGATAGATGAATTTGGAATTCTAAATCCAGCATGGTTTGTAGTAGCTCTTTGAAACTTGACAAAATAAAGAAATTCCCTGTTTTGTCTCTATGGTTTGTTTCCTCTTCAAGTAGCCCTAGGCACAGACTGTGGAAAAGCACTTTCATTGAGAGGGGTTGCCAAGCTTCTAAGAAATAACGAGTTTCCGAAATACCAGCAAATATTTTTTCACCCAAATTTGATGATACATGGTGGTAATGATCAGTACACAATTCCCACTTGGCTTACCAAATTTTGTTTTCTAAGTTGAAGCGTTCGTCTACAGTAGCAGTTTTTATATTTAGGTTTCCCTCTGTTCTCTCCTATATAGATAGATGAATTTGGAACTCTAAATCCAACAAAGTTTGTAGTAGCTCTTTGAAACTTGACAAAATAAAGGAGTTCTCAGATTTGTCTCTATGGTTTGTTTCCTCTTCACATAGCCCTAGGCACAGACTGTGGAAAAGCATTTTCATTGAGCGGGGTTGCCAAGCTTCTAAGAAATAACGAGTTTCCGAAATACCATCAAATATTTTTTCACCCAATCTTGATGATACTTGGTGGTAATGATCAGTACACAAATCCCACTTGGCTCACCAAATTTTGTTCTTCTAGGTTGAAGCATTTGTCTACAGTAGCAGTTTTTATATTTAGGTTTCCCTATGTTCTCTCATATATAGATAGATGAATTTGGAACTCTAAATCCAACATGGTTTGTAGTAGCTCTTTGAAACTTGACAAAAAAAAGAGTTCTCAGATTTGTCCCTATGGCTTGTTTCCTCTTCAAGTACCCCTAGGAACGGACTGTGGAAATGCACTTTAATTGATATGGGTTGCCAAGCTTCTAAGAAATATCGAGTTTCCGAAATACCAGCAAATATTTTTTCAATAAATCTTGATGATACTTGGTGCTAATGATCCACACAAATCCCACTTGGCTAACCAAATTTTGTTCTTCTAGGTTGAAGCGTTCGTCTACAATAGCAGTTTATATATTTAGGTTTCATTCTGTTCTCTCCTATATAGATAGATGAATTTGGAACTCTAAACCAACATGGTTTTTAGTACATCTTTGAAACTTGACAAAATAAAGGAGTTCTCAGTTTTGTGTCTATGGTTTGTTTCCTCTTCAACTAGCCCAAGGCACACAATGTGGAAAAGCACTTTCATTGAGAGGGGTTGCCAAGCTTCTAAGAAATAACAATTTCCCGAAATACCAGCAAATATTTTTTACCCAATCTTGATGATACTTGTTGCTAATGATCAGTACACAAATCCCACTTGGCTCACCAAATTTTGTTCTTTTAGGTTGAAGCGTTCGTCTACAGTAGCAGTTTTTATATTTAGGTTTCCCTCTGTTCTCTCCTATATAGATAGATGAATTTGGAACTCTAAATCCAACATGGTATGTAGTAGCTCTTTGAAAATTGACAAAATAAAGGAGTTCTCAGTTTTGTCTCTATGGTTTGTTTCCTCTTCAAGTAGCCCTAGGCACATACTATGGAAATCACTTTCAGAGAGATGGGTTGCGAAGCTTCTAAGAAATAACGAGTTTCCAAAATACCAGCAAATATATTTTCACCCAATCTTGATGATACTTGGTGGTAATGATCAGTACACAAATCCCACTTGGCTCACCAAATTTTGTTCTTCTAGGTTGAAGCGTTCGTCTACAGTAGCAGTTTTTATATTTAGGTTTCCCTGTGTTCTCTCCTATATAAATAGATGAATTTTGAACTCTAAATCCAACATGGTTTGTAGTAGCTCTTTGAAACTTGACAAAATAAAGGAGTTCTCAGTTTTGTCTCTGTGGTTTGTTTCCTCTTCAAGTAGCCCTAGGCACAGACTGTGGAAAAGCACTTTCATTGAGAGGGGTTGCCAAGCTTCTAAGAAATAACGAGTTTCTGAAATACCAGCAAATATTTTTTCACCCAATATTGATGATACTTGGTGGTAATGATCAGTACACAAATCCACTTGGCTCACCAAATTTTGTTCTTCTAGGTTGAAGTGTTCGTCTACAGTAGCAGTTTTTACATTTAGGTTTCCCTCTGTTCTCTTTTATATACATAGATGATTTTGGAACTCTAAATCCAACATGGTTTGTAGTAGCTCTTTGAAACTTGACAAAATGAAAGAGTTCTCAGTTTTGTCTCTATGGTTTGTTTCCTCTTCAAGTAGCCCTAGGCACAGACTTTGGAAAAGTACTTTCATTGAGATGGGTTGAGAAGCTTCTAAGAAATAACGAGTTTCCGAAATACCAGCAAATATTTTTTCACCCAAACTTGATGATACTTGGTGGTAATGATCAGTACACAAATCCCACTTGGCTCACCAAATTTTGTTCTTCTAGTTTGTAGCTTTCGTCTACAGTAGCAGTTTTTATATTTAGGTTTCCCTCTGTTCTCTCCTATATAGATCGATGAATTTGGAACTCTAAATCCAACATGCTTTGTAGTAGCTCTTTGAAACTTGATAAAATAAAAAAGTTCTCAGTTTTCTCGCTATGGTTTGTTTCCTCTTCAAGTAGCCCTCGGCACAGACTGTGGAAAAGCACTTTCATTGAGAGGGGTTGCCAAGCTTGTAAGAAATAACGAGTTTCCGAAATACCAGCAAATATTTTTTCACCCAATCTTGATGATACTTGTTGCTAATGATCAGTACACAAATCCCACTTGGCTCACCAAATTTTGTTCATCTAGGTTGAAGTGTTCGTCTACAGTAGCAGTTTTTATATTTAGGTTTCTCTCTGTTCTCTCCTATATAGATAGATGAATTTGGAACTCTAAATCCAACATGGATTGTAGTAGCTCTTTGAAACTTGACAAATAATTGGAGTTCTCAGTTTTGTCTCTATGGTTTGTTTCCTCTTCAAGTAGCCCTAGGCACAGACTGTGGAAAAGCACTTTCATTGGGAGGGGTTGCCGAGCTTCTAAGAAATAACGAGTTTCCGAAATACCAGCAAATATTTTTTCTCCCAATCTTGATGATACGTGGTGGTAATGATCAGTACACAAATCCCACTTGGCTAACCAAATTTTGTTCTTCTAGGTTGAAGCATTCGTCTACAGTAGCAGTTTTTATATTTAGGTTTAATTCTGTTCTCTCGTATATAAATAGATGAATTTGGAACTCTAAATCCAACATGGTTTTTAGTACCTCTTTGAAACTTGACAAAATAAAGGAGTTCTCATTTTTGTCTCTATGCTTTGTTTCCTCTTCAGTAGCCCTAGACACAGAGTATGTAAAAGCACTTTCATTGACAGGGGTTGCCAAGCTTCTAAGAAATAACGAGTTTCCAAAATACCAGCAAATATATTTTCACCCAATCTTGATGATACTTGGTGGTAATGATCAGTACACAAATCCCACTTGGCTCACCAAATTTTGTTCTTCTAGGTTGATGCGTTCGTCTACATTAGCAGTTTTTATAGTTAGGTTTCCCTCTGTTCTCTCATATATACATAGATGAATTTGGAACTCTAAATCTAACATGGTTTGGAGTAGCTCTTTGAAACTTGATAAAATAAAGGAGTTCTCAGTTTTGTCTCTATGGTTTGTTTCCTCTTCAAGTAGCCCTTGGCACAGACTGTGGGAAAGCACTTTCATTGAGAGGGGTTGAAAAGCTTCTTAGAAATTACGAGTTTATGAAATACCAGCAAATATTTTTTCACCAAATCTTGATGATACTTGGTGGTAATGATCAGTACACCAATTCCACTTGGCTCACCAAATTTTGTTCTTCTAGGTTGAAGCGTTCGTCTACAGTAGCAGTTTTTATATTTAGGTTTCCCTGTGTTCTCTCCTATATAAATAGATGATTTGGAACTCTAAATCCAACATGGTTTGTAGTAGCTCTTTGAAACTTGACAAAATAAAGGAGTTCTCAGTTTTGTCTCTATGGTTTGTTTCCTCTTCAAGTAGCTCTAGGCACAGACTGTGGAAAAGCACTTTCATTGAGAGGGGTTGCCAAGCTTCTAAGAAATTACAAGTTTCCGAAATACCAGCAAATATTTTTTTCACCCAATCTTGATGATACTTTTTGGTAATGATCAGTACACAAATCCACTTGGCTCACCAAATTTTGTTCTTCTACGTTGAAGCATTCGTCTACAGTAGCAGTTTTTATATTTAGGTTTCCCTGTGTTCTCTCCTATATAGATAGATGAATTTGGAACTCTAAATCCAACATGGTTTGTAGTATCTCTTTGAAACTTGACAAAATAAAGAAGTTCTCAGTTTTGTCTCCATGGTTAGTTTCCTCTTCAAGTAGCCCTAGGCACAGACTGTGGAAAAGAACTTTCATTGAGATGGGTTGAGAAGCTTCTAAGAAATAAGGAGTTTCCGAAATACCAGCAAATATTTTTTCACCCAATCTTGATGATACATGGTGGTAATGATCAGTACACAAATCCCACTTGGCTCACCAAATTTTGTTCTTCTAGTTTGAAGCTTTCGTCTACAGTAGCAGTTTTTATATTTAGGTTTCCCTCTGTTCTCCCCTATATAGATAGATGAATTTGGAACTCTAAATCCAACATGGTTTGTAGTAGCTCTTTGAACTTGAAAAAAATAAAGGAGTTCTCAGTTTTGTCTCTATGGTTAGTTTCCTCTTCAAGTAGCCCTAGGCACAGACTGTAAAAGCACTTTCATTGAGATGGGTTGCCAAGCTTCTAAGATATAACGAGTTTCCAAAATATCAGCAAATGTTTTTCACCCAATCTTGATGATACTTGGTGTTAATGATCAGTACACAAGTCACACTTGACTCACCAAATTTTGTTCTTCTAGGTTGAAGCGTTCGTCTACAGTAGCAGTTTTTATATTTAGGTTTCCCTGTGTTCTCTTCTATATAAATAGATGAATTTGGAACTCTAAATCCAACATGGATTGTAGTAGCTCTTTGAAACTTGACAAAATAAAGGAGTTCTCAGTTTTGTCTCTATGGTTTGTTTCCTCTTCAAGTAGCTCTAGGCACACACTGTGGAAAAGCACTTTCATTGAGAGGGGTTGCCAAGCTTCTAAGAAATTACAAGTTTCCGAAATACCAGCAAATATTTTTTACCCAATCTTGATGATACTTGTTGCTAATGATCAGTACACAAATCAAACTTGGCTCACCAAATTTTGTTCTTCTAGGTTGAAGCATTCGTCTACAGTAGCAGTTTTTATATTTAGGTTTCCCTCTGTTCTCTCCTATATAGATAGATGAATTTGGAACTCTAAATCCAACATGGTTTGTAGTAGCTCTTTGAAACTTGACAAAATAAAGGAGTTCTCAGTTTTGTCTCTATGGTTTGTTTCCTCTTCAAGTAGTCCTAGGCACAGACTGTGGAAAGCACTTTCATTGAGATGGGTTGCAAAGCTTCTAAGAAATAACGAGTTTCCAAAATACCAGCAAATATATTTTCACCCAATCTTGATGATACTTGGTGGTAATGATTAGTACACAAATTCCACTTCGCTCACCTAATTTTGTTCTTCTAGGTTGAAGCGTTCGTCTACAGTAGCAGTTTTTATATTTAGGTTTCCCTGTGTTCTCTCCTATATAAATACATGAATTTGGAACTCTAAATCCAACATGGATTGTAGTAGCTCTTTGAAACTTGACAAAATAAAGGAGTTCTCAGTTTTGTCTCTATGGTTTGTTTCCTCTTCAAGTAGCTCTAGGCACAGACTGTGGAAAAGCACTTTCATTGAGAGGGGTTGCCAAGCTTCTAAGAAATTACAAGTTTCCGAAATACCAGCAAATATTTTTTCACCCAATCTTGATGATACTTTTTGGTAATGATCAGTACACAAATCCACTTGGCTCACCAAATTTTGTTCTTCTACGTTGAAGCGTTCGTCTACAGTAGCAGTTTTTATATTTAGGTTTCCCTGTGTTCTCTCCTATATAAATAGATGAATTTTGAACTCTAAATCCAACATGGTTTGTAGTAGCTCTTTGAAACTTGACAAAATAAAGGAGTTCTCAGTTTTGTCTCTGTGGTTTGTTTCCTCTTCAAGTAGCCCTAGGCACAGACTGTGGAAAAGCACTTTCATTGAGAGGGGTTGCCAAGCTTCTAAGAAATAACGAGTTTCTGAAATACCAGCAAATATTTTTTCACCCAATATTGATGATACTTGGTGGTAATGATCAGTACACAAATCCACTTGGCTCACCAAATTTTGTTCTTCTAGGTTGAAGTGTTCGTCTACAGTAGCAGTTTTTACATTTAGGTTTCCCTCTGTTCTCTTTTATATACATAGATGATTTTGGAACTCTAAATCCAACATGGTTTGTAGTAGCTCTTTGAAACTTGACAAAATGAAAGAGTTCTCAGTTTTGTCTCTATGGTTTGTTTCCTCTTCAAGTAGCCCTAGGCACAGACTTTGGAAAAGTACTTTCATTGAGATGGGTTGAGAAGCTTCTAAGAAATAACGAGTTTCCGAAATACCAGCAAATATTTTTTCACCCAAACTTGATGATACTTGGTGGTAATGATCAGTACACAAATCCCACTTGGCTCACCAAATTTTGTTCTTCTAGTTTGTAGCTTTCGTCTACAGTAGCAGTTTTTATATTTAGGTTTCCCTCTGTTCTCTCCTATATAGATCGATGAATTTGGAACTCTAAATCCAACATGCTTTGTAGTAGCTCTTTGAAACTTGATAAAATAAAAAAGTTCTCAGTTTTCTCGCTATGGTTTGTTTCCTCTTCAAGTAGCCCTCGGCACAGACTGTGGAAAAGCACTTTCATTGAGAGGGGTTGCCAAGCTTGTAAGAAATAACGAGTTTCCGAAATACCAGCAAATATTTTTTCACCCAATCTTGATGATACTTGTTGCTAATGATCAGTACACAAATCCCACTTGGCTCACCAAATTTTGTTCATCTAGGTTGAAGTGTTCGTCTACAGTAGCAGTTTTTATATTTAGGTTTCTCTCTGTTCTCTCCTATATAGATAGATGAATTTGGAACTCTAAATCCAACATGGATTGTAGTAGCTCTTTGAAACTTGACAAATAATTGGAGTTCTCAGTTTTGTCTCTATGGTTTGTTTCCTCTTCAAGTAGCCCTAGGCACAGACTGTGGAAAAGCACTTTCATTGGGAGGGGTTGCCGAGCTTCTAAGAAATAACGAGTTTCCGAAATACCAGCAAATATTTTTTCTCCCAATCTTGATGATACGAGGTGGTAATGATCAGTACACAAATCCCACTTGGCTAACCAAATTTTGTTCTTCTAGGTTGAAGCATTCGTCTACAGTAGCAGTTTTTATATTTAGGTTTAATTCTGTTCTCTCGTATATAAATAGATGAATTTGGAACTCTAAATCCAACATGGTTTTTAGTACCTCTTTGAAACTTGACAAAATAAAGGAGTTCTCATTTTTGTCTCTATGCTTTGTTTCCTCTTCAGTAGCCCTAGACACAGAGTATGTAAAAGCACTTTCATTGACAGGGGTTGCCAAGCTTCTAAGAAATAACGAGTTTCCAAAATACCAGCAAATATATTTTCACCCAATCTTGATGATACTTGGTGGTAATGATCAGTACACAAATCCCACTTGGCTCACCAAATTTTGTTCTTCTAGGTTGATGCGTTCGTCTACATTAGCAGTTTTTATAGTTAGGTTTCCCTCTGTTCTCTCATATATACATAGATGAATTTGGAACTCTAAATCTAACATGGTTTGGAGTAGCTCTTTGAAACTTGATAAAATAAAGGAGTTCTCAGTTTTGTCTCTATGGTTTGTTTCCTCTTCAAGTAGCCCTTGGCACAGACTGTGGGAAAGCACTTTCATTGAGAGGGGTTGAAAAGCTTCTTAGAAATTACGAGTTTATGAAATACCAGCAAATATTTTTTCACCAAATCTTGATGATACTTGGTGGTAATGATCAGTACACCAATTCCACTTGCCTCACCAAATTTTGTTCTTCTAGGTTGAAGCGTTCGTCTACAGTAGCAGTTTTTATATTTAGGTTTCCCTGTGTTCTCTCCTATATAAATAGATGATTTGGAACTCTAAATCCAACATGGTTTGTAGTAGCTCTTTGAAACTTGACAAAATAAAGGAGTTCTCAGTTTTGTCTCTATGGTTTGTTTCCTCTTCAAGTAGCTCTAGGCACAGACTGTGGAAAAGCACTTTCATTGAGAGGGGTTGCCAAGCTTCTAAGAAATTACAAGTTTCCGAAATACCAGCAAATATTTTTTCACCCAATCTTGATGATACTTTTTGGTAATGATCAGTACACAAATCCACTTGGCTCACCAAATTTTGTTCTTCTACGTTGAAGCATTCGTCTACAGTAGCAGTTTTTATATTTAGGTTTCCCTGTGTTCTCTCCTATATAGATAGATGAATTTGGAACTCTAAATCCAACATGGTTTGTAGTATCTCTTTGAAACTTGACAAAATAAAGAAGTTCTCAGTTTTGTCTCCATGGTTAGTTTCCTCTTCAAGTAGCCCTAGGCACAGACTGTGGAAAAGAACTTTCATTGAGATGGGTTGAGAAGCTTCTAAGAAATAAGGAGTTTCCGAAATACCAGCAAATATTTTTTCACCCAATCTTGATGATACATGGTGGTAATGATCAGTACACAAATCCCACTTGGCTCACCAAATTTTGTTCTTCTAGTTTGAAGCTTTCGTCTACAGTAGCAGTTTTTATATTTAGGTTTCCCTCTGTTCTCCCCTATATAGATAGATGAATTTGGAACTCTAAATCCAACATGGTTTGTAGTAGCTCTTTGAAACTTGAAAAAATAAAGGAGTTCTCAGTTTTGTCTCTATGGTTAGTTTCCTCTTCAAGTAGCCCTAGGCACAGACTGTAAAAGCACTTTCATTGAGATGGGTTGCCAAGCTTCTAAGATATAACGAGTTTCCAAAATATCAGCAAATGTTTTTCACCCAATCTTGATGATACTTGGTGTTAATGATCAGTACACAAGTCACACTTGACTCACCTAATTTTGTTCTTCTAGGTTGAAGCGTTCGTCTACAGTAGCAGTTTTTATATTTAGGTTTCCCTGTGTTCTCTTCTATATAAATAGATGAATTTGGAACTCTAAATCCAACATGGATTGTAGTAGCTCTTTGAAACTTGACAAAATAAAGGAGTTCTCAGTTTTGTCTCTATGGTTTGTTTCCTCTTCAAGTAGCTCTAGGCACACACTGTGGAAAAGCACTTTCATTGAGAGGGGTTGCCAAGCTTCTAAGAAATTACAAGTTTCCGAAATACCAGCAAATATTTTTTACCCAATCTTGATGATACTTGTTGCTAATGATCAGTACACAAATCAAACTTGGCTCACCAAATTTTGTTCTTCTAGGTTGAAGCATTCGTCTACAGTAGCAGTTTTTATATTTAGGTTTCCCTCTGTTCTCTCCTATATAGATAGATGAATTTGGAACTCTAAATCCAACATGGTTTGTAGTAGCTCTTTGAAACTTGACAAAATAAAGGAGTTCTCAGTTTTGTCTCTATGGTTTGTTTCCTCTTCAAGTAGTCCTAGGCACAGACTGTGGAAAGCACTTTCATTGAGATGGGTTGCAAAGCTTCTAAGAAATAACGAGTTTCCAAAATACCAGCAAATATATTTTCACCCAATCTTGATGATACTTGGTGGTAATGATTAGTACACAAATTCCACTTCGCTCACCTAATTTTGTTCTTCTAGGTTGAAGCGTTCGTCTACAGTAGCAGTTTTTATATTTAGGTTTCCCTGTGTTCTCTCCTATATAAATACATGAATTTGGAACTCTAAATCCAACATGGATTGTAGTAGCTCTTTGAAACTTGACAAAATAAAGGAGTTCTCAGTTTTGTCTCTATGGTTTGTTTCCTCTTCAAGTAGCTCTAGGCACAGACTGTGGAAAAGCACTTTCATTGAGAGGGGTTGCCAAGCTTCTAAGAAATTACAAGTTTCCGAAATACCAGCAAATATTTTTTCACCCAATCTTGATGATACTTTTTGGTAATGATCAGTACACAAATCCACTTGGCTCACCAAATTTTGTTCTTCTACGTTGAAGCATTCGTCTACAGTAGCAGTTTTTATATTTAGGTTTCCCTGTGTTCTCTCCTATATAGATAGATGAATTTGGAACTCTAAATCCAACATGGTTTGTAGTATCTCTTTGAAACTTGACAAAATAAAGAAGTTCTCAGTTTTGTCTCTAGGGTTAGTTTCCTCTTCAAGTAGCCCTAGGCACAGACTGTGGAAAAGAACTTTCATTGAGATGGGTTGAGAAGCTTCTAAGAAATAACGAGTTTCCGAAATACCAGCAAATATTTTTTCACCCAATCTTGATGATACATGGTGGTAATGATCAGTACACAAATCCCACTTGGCTCACCAAATTTTGTTCTTCTAGTTTGAAGCTTTCGTCTACAGTAGCAGTTTTTATATTTAGGTTTCCCTCTGTTCTCTCCTATATAGATAGATGAATTTGGAACTCTAAATCCAACATGGTTTGTAGTAGCTCTTTGAAACTTGATAAAATAAAAAAGTTCTCAGTTTTGTCTCTATGGTTTGTTTCCTCTTCAAGTAGTCCTTGGCACAGACTGTGGAAAGCACTTTCACTGAGATGGGTTGCCAAGCTTCAAAGAAATAACGAGTTTCCAAAATACCAGCAAATATTTTTTCACCCAATCTTGATGATACTTGGTGGTAATGATCAGTACAAAAATCCCACTTGGCTCACCAAATTTTGTTCTTCTATGTTGATGCGTTCGTCTACAGTAGCAGTTTTTATAGTTAGGTTTCCCTCTGTTCTCTCATATATAGATAGATGAATTTGGAACTCTAAATCCAACATGGTTTGTAGTAGGTCTTTGAAACTTGATAAAATAAAGGAGTTCTCAGTTTTGTCTCTATGGTTTGTTTCCTCTTCAAGTAGCCCTAGGCACAGACTGTGGAAAAGCACTTTCATTGAGAGGGGTTGCCAAGCTTCTAAGAAATAACGAGTTTCCGAAATACCAGCAAATATTTTTTCACCCAATCTTGATGATACTTGGTGGTAATGATCAGTACACAAATCCCACTTGGCTCACCAAATTTTGTTCTTCTAGGTTGAAGATTTCGTCTACAGTAGCTGTTTTTATATTTAGGTTTCTCTCTGTTCTCTCCTATAGATAGATGAATTTGGAACTCTAAATCCAACATGGATTGTAGTAGCTCTTTGAAACTTGACAAAATAAAGGAGTTATCAGTTTTGTCTCTATGGTTTGTTTCCTCTTCAAGAAGCCCTAGGCAAAGAATGTTGAAAAGCACTTTCATTGAGAGGTGTTGCCAAGCTTCTATGAAATAACGAGTTTCCAAAATACCAGCAAATATTTTTTCACTAAATCATGATGATACTTGTTGCTAATGATCAGTACACAAATCCCACTTGGCTCACCAAATTTTGTTCTTCTAGGTTGATGCGTTCGTCTACATTAGCAGTTTTTATAGTTAGGTTTCCCTCTGTTCTCTCATATATACATAGATGAATTTGGAACTCTAAATCTAACATGGTTTGGAGTAGCTCTTTGAAACTTGATAAAATAAAGGAGTTCTCAGTTTTGTCTCTATGGTTTGTTTCCTCTTCAAGTAGCCCTAGGCACAGACTGTGGGAAAGCACTTTCATTGAGAGGGGTTGAAAAGCTTCTTAGAAATTACGAGTTTATGAAATACCAGCAAATATTTTTTCACCAAATCTTGATGATACTTGGTGGTAATGATCAGTACACCAATTCCACTTGGCTCACCAAATTTTGTTCTTCTAGGTTGAAGAGTTCGTCTACAGTAGCAGTTTTTATATTTAGGTTTCCCTGTGTTCTCTCCTATATAAATAGATGAATTTGGAACTCTAAATCCAACATGGTTTGTAGTAGCTCTTTGAAACTTGACAAAATAAAGGAGTTCTCAGTTTTGTCTCTATGGTTTGTTTCCTCTTCAAGTAGCTCTAGGCACAGACTGTGGAAAAGCACTTTCATTGAGAGGGGTTGCCAAGCTTCTAAGAAATTACAAGTTTCCGAAATACCAGCAAATATTTTTTCACCCAATCTTGATGATACTTTTTGGTAATGATCAGTACACAAATCCACTTGGCTCACCAAATTTTGTTCTTCTACGTTGAAGCATTCGTCTACAGTAGCAGTTTTTATATTTAGGTTTCCCTGTGTTCTCTCCTATATAGATAGATGAATTTGGAACTCTAAATCCAACATGGTTTGTAGTATCTCTTTGAAACTTGACAAAATAAAGAAGTTCTCAGTTTTGTCTCCATGGTTAGTTTCCTCTTCAAGTAGCCCTAGGCACAGACTGTGGAAAAGAACTTTCATTGAGATGGGTTGAGAAGCTTCTAAGAAATAACGAGTTTCCGAAATACCAGCAAATATTTTTTCACCCAATCTTGATGATACATGGTGGTAATGATCAGTACACAAATCCCACTTGGCTCACCAAATTTTGTTCTTCTAGTTTGAAGCTTTCGTCTACAGTAGCAGTTTTTATATTTAGGTTTCCCTCTGTTCTCCCCTATATAGATAGATGAATTTGGAACTCTAAATCCAACATGGTTTGTAGTAGCTCTTTGAAACTTGAAAAAATAAAGGAGTTCTCAGTTTTGTCTCTATGGTTAGTTTCCTCTTCAAGTAGCCCTAGGCACAGACTGTAAAAGCACTTTCATTGAGATGGGTTGCCAAGCTTCTAAGATATAACGAGTTTCCAAAATATCAGCAAATGTTTTTCACCCAATCTTGATGATACTTGGTGCTAATGATCAGTACACAAGTCACACTTGACTCACCAAATTTTGTTCTTCTAGGTTGAAGCGTTCGTCTACAGTAGCAGTTTTTATATTTAGGTTTCCCTGTGTTCTCTTCTATATAAATAGATGAATTTGGAACTCTAAATCCAATATGGATTGTAGTAGCTCTTTGAAACTTGACAAAATAAAGGAGTTCTCAGTTTTGTCTCTATGGTTTGTTTCCTCTTCAAGTAGCTCTAGGCACACACTGTGGAAAAGCACTTTCATTGAGAGGGGTTGCCAAGCTTCTAAGAAATTACAAGTTTCCGAAATACCAGCAAATATTTTTTACCCAATCTTGATGATACTTGTTGCTAATGATCAGTACACAAATCAAACTTGGCTCACCAAATTTTGTTCTTCTAGGTTGAAGCATTCGTCTACAGTAGCAGTTTTTATATTTAGGTTTCCCTCTGTTCTCTCCTATATAGATAGATGAATTTGGAACTCTAAATCCAACATGGTTTGTAGTAGCTCTTTGAAACTTGACAAAATAAAGGAGTTCTCAGTTTTGTCTCTATGGTTTGTTTCCTCTTCAAGTAGTCCTAGGCACAGACTGTGGAAAGCACTTTCATTGAGATGGGTTGCAAAGCTTCTAAGAAATAACGAGTTTCCAAAATACCAGCAAATATATTTTCACCCAATCTTGATGATACTTGGTGGTAATGATTAGTACACAAATTCCACTTCGCTCACCTAATTTTGTTCTTCTAGGTTGAAGCATTCGTCTACAGTAGCAGTTTTTATATTTAGGTTTCCCTGTGTTCTCTCCTATATAAATACATGAATTTGGAACTCTAAATCCAACATGGATTGTAGTAGCTCTTTGAAACTTGACAAAATAAAGGAGTTCTCAGTTTTGTCTCTATGGTTTGTTTCCTCTTCAAGTAGCTCTAGGCACAGACTGTGGAAAAGCACTTTCATTGAGAGGGGTTGCCAAGCTTCTAAGAAATTACAAGTTTCCGAAATACCAGCAAATATTTTTTCACCCAATCTTGATGATACTTTTTGGTAATGATCAGTACACAAATCCACTTGGCTCACCAAATTTTGTTCTTCTACGTTGAAGCATTCGTCTACAGTAGCAGTTTTTATATTTAGGTTTCCCTGTGTTCTCTCCTATATAGATAGATGAATTTGGAACTCTAAATCCAACATGGTTTGTAGTATCTCTTTGAAACTTGACAAAATAAAGAAGTTCTCAGTTTTGTCTCTATGGTTAGTTTCCTCTTCAAGTAGCCCTAGGCACAGACTGTGGAAAAGAACTTTCATTGAGATGGGTTGAGAAGCTTCTAAGAAATAACGAGTTTCCGAAATACCAGCAAATATTTTTTCACCCAATCTTGATGATACATGGTGGAAATGATCAGTACACAAATCCCACTTGGCTCACCAAATTTTGTTCTTCTAGTTTGAAGCTTTCGTCTACAGTAGCAGTTTTTATATTTAGGTTTCCCTCTGTTCTCTCCTATATAGATAGATGAATTTGGAACTCTAAATCCAACATGGTTTGTAGTAGCTCTTTGAAACTTGATAAAATAAAAAAGTTCTCAGTTTTGTCTCTATGGTTTGTTTCCTCTTCAAGTAGTCCTTGGCACAGACTGTGGAAAGCACTTTCACTGAGATGGGTTGCCAAGCTTCAAAGAAATAACGAGTTTCCAAAATACCAGCAAATATTTTTTCACCCAATCTTGATGATACTTGGTGGTAATGATCAGTACAAAAATCCCACTTGGCTCACCAAATTTTGTTCTTCTATGTTGATGCGTTCGTCTACAGTAGCAGTTTTTATAGTTAGGTTTCCCTCTGTTCTCTCATATATAGATAGATGAATTTGGAACTCTAAATCCAACATGGTTTGTAGTAGGTCTTTGAAACTTGATAAAATAAAGGAGTTCTCAGTTTTGTCTCTATGGTTTGTTTCCTCTTCAAGTAGCCCTAGGCACAGACTGTGGAAAAGCACTTTCATTGAGAGGGGTTGCCAAGCTTCTAAGAAATAACGAGTTTCCGAAATACCAGCAAATATTTTTTCACCCAATCTTGATGATACTTGGTGGTAATGATCAGTACACAAATCCCACTTGGCTCACCAAATTTTGTTCTTCTAGGTTGAAGATTTCGTCTACAGTAGCTGTTTTTATATTTAGGTTTCTCTCTGTTCTCTCCTATAGATAGATGAATTTGGAACTCTAAATCCAACATGGATTGTAGTAGCTCTTTGAAACTTGACAAAATAAAGGAGTTATCAGTTTTGTCTCTATGGTTTGTTTCCTCTTCAAGAAGCCCTAGGCAAAGAATGTTGAAAAGCACTTTCATTGAGAGGTGTTGCCAAGCTTCTATGAAATAACGAGTTTCCAAAATACCAGCAAATATTTTTTCACTAAATCATGATGATACTTGTTGCTAATGATCAGTACACAAATCCCACTTGGCTCACCATATTTTGTTCTTCTAGGTTGATGCGTTCGTCTACATTAGCAGTTTTTATAGTTAGGTTTCCCTCTGTTCTCTCATATATACATAGATGAATTTGGAACTCTAAATCTAACATGGTTTGGAGTAGCTCTTTGAAACTTGATAAAATAAAGGAGTTCTCAGTTTTGTCTCTATGGTTTGTTTCCTCTTCAAGTAGCCCTAGGCACAGACTGTGGGAAAGCACTTTCATTGAGAGGGGTTGAAAAGCTTCTTAGAAATTACGAGTTTATGAAATACCAGCAAATATTTTTTCACCAAATCTTGATGATACTTGGTGGTAATGATCAGTACACCAATTCCACTTGGCTCACCAAATTTTGTTCTTCTAGGTTGAAGCGTTCGTCTACAGTAGCAGTTTTTATATTTAGGTTTCCCTGTGTTCTCTCCTATATAAATAGATGAATTTGGAACTCTAAATCCAACATGGTTTGTAGTAGCTCTTTGAAACTTGACAAAATAAAGGAGTTCTCAGTTTTGTCTCTATGGTTTGTTTCCTCTTCAAGTAGCTCTAGGCACAGACTGTGGAAAAGCACTTTCATTGAGAGGGGTTGCCAAGCTTCTAAGAAATTACAAGTTTCCGAAATACCAGCAAATATTTTTTCACCCAATCTTGATGATACTTTTTGGTAATGATCAGTACACAAATCCACTTGGCTCACCAAATTTTGTTCTTCTACGTTGAAGCATTCGTCTACAGTAGCAGTTTTTATATTTAGGTTTCCCTCTGTTCTCCCCTATATAGATAGATGAATTTGGAACTCTAAATCCAACATGGTTTGTAGTAGCTCTTTGAAACTTGAAAAAATAAAGGAGTTCTCAGTTTTGTCTCTATGGTTAGTTTCCTCTTCAAGTAGCCCTAGGCACAGACTGTAAAAGCACTTTCATTGAGATGGGTTGCCAAGCTTCTAAGATATAACGAGTTTCCAAAATATCAGCAAATGTTTTTCACCCAATCTTGATGATACTTGGTGCTAATGATCAGTACACAAGTCACACTTGACTCACCAAATTTTGTTCTTCTAGGTTGAAGCATTCGTCTACAGTAGCAGTTTTTATATTTAGGTTTCCCTGTGTTCTCTTCTATATAAATAGATGAATTTGGAACTCTAAATCCAACATGGATTGTAGTAGCTCTTTGAAACTTGACAAAATAAAGGAGTTCTCAGTTTTGTCTCTATGGTTTGTTTCCTCTTCAAGTAGCTCTAGGCACACACTGTGGAAAAGCACTTTCATTGAGAGGGGTTGCCAAGCTTCTAAGAAATTACAAGTTTCCGAAATACCAGCAAATATTTTTTACCCAATCTTGATGATACTTGTTGCTAATGATCAGTACACAAATCAAACTTGGCTCACCAAATTTTGTTCTTCTAGGTTGAAGCATTCGTCTACAGTAGCAGTTTTTATATTTAGGTTTCCCTCTGTTCTCTCCTATATAGATAGATGAATTTGGAACTCTAAATCCAACATGGTTTGTAGTAGCTCTTTGAAACTTGACAAAATAAAGGAGTTCTCAGTTTTGTCTCTATGGTTTGTTTCCTCTTCAAGTAGTCCTAGGCACAGACTGTGGAAAGCACTTTCATTGAGATGGGTTGCAAAGCTTCTAAGAAATAACGAGTTTCCAAAATACCAGCAAATATATTTTCACCCAATCTTGATGATACTTGGTGGTAATGATTAGTACACAAATTCCACTTCGCTCACCTAATTTTGTTCTTCTAGGTTGAAGCGTTCGTCTACAGTAGCAGTTTTTATATTTAGGTTTCCCTGTGTTCTCTCCTATATAAATACATGAATTTGGAACTCTAAATCCAACATGGATTGTAGTAGCTCTTTGAAACTTGACAAAATAAAGGAGTTCTCAGTTTTGTCTCTATGGTTTGTTTCCTCTTCAAGTAGCTCTAGGCACAGACTGTGGAAAAGCACTTTCATTGAGAGGGGTTGCCAAGCTTCTAAGAAATTACAAGTTTCCGAAATACCAGCAAATATTTTTTCACCCAATCTTGATGATACTTTTTGGTAATGATCAGTACACAAATCCACTTGGCTCACCAAATTTTGTTCTTCTACGTTGAAGCATTCGTCTACAGTAGCAGTTTTTATATTTAGGTTTCCCTGTGTTCTCTCCTATATAGATAGATGAATTTGGAACTCTAAATCCAACATGGTTTGTAGTATCACTTTGAAACTTGACAAAATAAAGAAGTTCTCAGTTTTGTCTCTATGGTTAGTTTCCTCTTCAAGTAGCCCTAGGCACAGACTGTGGAAAAGAACTTTCATTGAGATGGGTTGAGAAGCTTCTAAGAAATAACGAGTTTCCGAAATACCAGCAAATATTTTTTCACCCAATCTTGATGATACATGGTGGTAATGATCAGTACACAAATCCCACTTGGCTCACCAAATTTTGTTCTTCTAGTTTGAAGCTTTCGTCTACAGTAGCAGTTTTTATATTTAGGTTTCCCTCTGTTCTCTCCTATATAGATAGATGAATTTGGAACTCTAAATCCAACATGGTTTGTAGTAGCTCTTTGAAACTTGATAAAATAAAAAAGTTCTCAGTTTTGTCTCTATGGTTTGTTTCCTCTTCAAGTAGTCCTTGGCACAGACTGTGGAAAGCACTTTCACTGAGATGGGTTGCCAAGCTTCAAAGAAATAACGAGTTTCCAAAATACCAGCAAATATTTTTTCACCCAATCTTGATGATACTTGGTGGTAATGATCAGTACAAAAATCCCACTTGGCTCACCAAATTTTGTTCTTCTATGTTGATGCGTTCGTCTACAGTAGCAGTTTTTATAGTTAGGTTTCCCTCTGTTCTCTCATATATAGATAGATGAATTTGGAACTCTAAATCCAACATGGTTTGTAGTAGGTCTTTGAAACTTGATAAAATAAAGGAGTTCTCAGTTTTGTCTCTATGGTTTGTTTCCTCTTCAAGTAGCCCTAGGCACAGACTGTGGAAAAGCACTTTCATTGAGAGGGGTTGCCAAGCTTCTAAGAAATAACGAGTTTCCGAAATACCAGCAAATATTTTTTCACCCAATCTTGATGATACTTGGTGGTAATGATCAGTACACAAATCCCACTTGGCTCACCAAATTTTGTTCTTCTAGGTTGAAGATTTCGTCTACAGTAGCTGTTTTTATATTTAGGTTTCTCTCTGTTCTCTCCTATAGATAGATGAATTTGGAACTCTAAATCCAACATGGATTGTAGTAGCTCTTTGAAACTTGACAAAATAAAGGAGTTATCAGTTTTGTCTCTATGGTTTGTTTCCTCTTCAAGAAGCCCTAGGCAAAGAATGTTGAAAAGCACTTTCATTGAGAGGTCTTGCCAAGCTTCTATGAAATAACGAGTTTCCAAAATACCAGCAAATATTTTTTCACTAAATCATGATGATACTTGTTGCTAATGATCAGTACACAAATCCCACTTGGCTCACCAAATTTTGTTCTTCTAGTTTGAAGCGTTCGTCTACAGTAGCAGTTTTTATATTTAGGTTTCCCTCTGTTCTCTCCTATATAGATAGATGAATTTGGAACTCTAAATCCAACATGGTTTGTAGTGGCTCTTTGAAACTTGACAAAATAAAGGAGTTCTCAGTTTTGTCTCTATGGTTTGTTTCCTCTTCAAGTAGCCCTAGGCACAGACTGTGGAAAAGCACTTTCATTGAGAGGGGTTCCCAAGCTTCTAAGAAATTACCAGTTTCCGAAATACCAGCAAATATTTTTTCACCCAATCTTGATGATACTTGTTGGTAATGATCAGTACACAAATCCCACTTGGCTCACCAAATTTTGTTCTTCTAGTTTGAAGCTTTCGTCTACAGTTGCAGTTTTTATATTTAGGTTTCCCTCTGTTCTCTCCTATATAGATAGATGAATTTGGAACTCTAAATCCAACATGGTTTGTAGTAGCTCTTTGAAACTTGACAAAATAAAGGAGATCTCAGTTTTGTCTCTATGGTTAGTTTCCTTTTCAAGTAGCCCTAGGCACAGACTGTGGAAAGCACTTTCATTGAGATGGGTTGCCAAGCTTCTAAGAAATAAGGAGTTTCCAAAATACCAGCAAATATATTTTCACCAATATTGATGATACTTGGTGGTAATGATCAGTACACAAATCCACTTCGCTCACCAAATTTTGTTCTTCTAGGTTGAAGCGTTCCTCTACAGTAGGAGTTTTTATATTTAGGTTTCACTCTGTTCTCTCATATATAGATAGATGAATTTGGAACTCTAAATCCAACTTGTTTTTTTAGTACCTCTTTGAAACTTGACAAAATAAAGGAGTTCTCAGTTTTGTCTCTATGGTTTGTTTCCTCTTCAAGTAGCCCTAGCCACACACTATGGAAAAGCACTTTCATTGAGAGGGGTTGCCAAGCTTCTAAGAAATAACAAGTTTCCAAAATACCAGCAAATATATTTTCACCCAATCTTGATGATACTTGGTGGTAATGATTAGTACACAAATTCCACTTCGCTCACCTAATTTTGTTCTTCTAGGTTGAAGCGTTCGTCTACAGTAGCAGTTTTTATATTTAGGTTTCCCTGTGTTCTCTCCTATATAAATACATGAATTTGGAACTCTAAATCCAACATGGATTGTAGTAGCTCTTTGAAACTTGACAAAATAAAGGAGTTCTCAGTTTTGTCTCTATGGTTTGTTTCCTCTTCAAGTAGCTCTAGGCACAGACTGTGGAAAAGCACTTTCATTGAGAGGGGTTGCCAAGCTTCTAAGAAATTACAAGTTTCCGAAATACCAGCAAATATTTTTTCACCCAATCTTGATGATACTTTTTGGTAATGATCAGTACACAAATCCACTTGGCTCACCAAATTTTGTTCTTCTACGTTGAAGCATTCGTCTACAGTAGCAGTTTTTATATTTAGGTTTCCCTGTGTTCTCTCCTATATAGATAGATGAATTTGGAACTCTAAATCCAACATGGTTTGTAGTATCTCTTTGAAACTTGACAAAATAAAGAAGTTCTCAGTTTTGTCTCTATGGTTAGTTTCCTCTTCAAGTAGCCCTAGGCACAGACTGTGGAAAAGAACTTTCATTGAGATGGGTTGAGAAGCTTCTAAGAAATAACGAGTTTCCGAAATACCGGCAAATATTTTTTCACCCAATCTTGATGATACATGGTGGTAATGATCAGTACACAAATCCCACTTGGCTCACCAAATTTTGTTCTTCTAGTTTGAAGCTTTCGTCTACAGTAGCAGTTTTTATATTTAGGTTTCCCTCTGTTCTCTCCTATATAGATAGATGAATTTGGAACTCTAAATCCAACATGGTTTGTAGTAGCTCTTTGAAACTTGATAAAATAAAAAAGTTCTCAGTTTTGTCTCTATGGTTTTTTTCCTCTTCAAGTAGTCCTTGGCACAGACTGTGGAAAGCACTTTCACTGAGATGGGTTGCCAAGCTTCAAAGAAATAACGAGTTTCCAAAATACCAGCAAATATTTTTTCACCCAATCTTGATGATACTTGGTGGTAATGATCAGTACAAAAATCCCACTTGGCTCACCAAATTTTGTTCTTCTATGTTGATGCGTTCGTCTACAGTAGCAGTTTTTATAGTTAGGTTTCCCTCTGTTCTCTCATATATAGATAGATGAATTTGGAACTCTAAATCCAACATGGTTTGTAGTAGGTCTTTGAAACTTGATAAAATAAAGGAGTTCTCAGTTTTGTCTCTATGGTTTGTTTCCTCTTCAAGTAGCCCTAGGCACAGACTGTGGAAAAGCACTTTCATTGAGAGGGGTTGCCAAGCTTCTAAGAAATAACGAGTTTCCGAAATACCAGCAAATATTTTTTCACCCAATCTTGATGATACTTGGTGGTAATGATCAGTACACAAATCCCACTTGGCTCACCAAATTTTGTTCTTCTAGGTTGAAGATTTCGTCTACAGTAGCGGTTTTTATATTTAGGTTTCTCTCTGTTCTCTCCTATAGATAGATGAATTTGGAACTCTAAATCCAACATGGATTGTAGTAGCTCTTTGAAACTTGACAAAATAAAGGAGTTATCAGTTTTGTCTCTATGGTTTGTTTCCTCTTCAAGAAGCCCTAGGCAAAGAATGTTGAAAAGCACTTTCATTGAGAGGTGTTGCCAAGCTTCTATGAAATAACGAGTTTCCAAAATACCAGCAAATATTTTTTCACTAAATCATGATGATACTTGTTGCTAATGATCAGTACACAAATCCCACTTGGCTCACCAAATTTTGTTCTTCTAGTTTGAAGCGTTCGTCTACAGTAGCAGTTTTTATATTTAGGTTTCCCTCTTTCTCTCCTATATAGATAGATGAATTTGGAACTCTAAATCCAACATGGTTTGTAGTGGCTCTTTGAAACTTGACAAAATAAAGGAGTTCTCAGTTTTGTCTCTATGGTTTGTTTCCTCTTCAAGTAGCCCTAGGCACAGACTGTGGAAAAGCACTTTCATTGAGAGGGGTTCCCAAGCTTCTAAGAAATTACCAGTTTCCGAAATACCAGCAAATATTTTTTCACCCAATCTTGATGATACTTGTTGGTAATGATCAGTACACAAATCCCACTTGGCTCACCAAATTTTGTTCTTCTAGTTTGAAGCTTTCGTCTACAGTAGCAGTTTTTATATTTAGGTTTCCCTCTGTTCTCTCCTATATAGATAGATGAATTTGGAACTCTAAATCCAACATGGTTTGTAGTAGCTCTTTGAAACTTGACAAAATAAAGGAGTTCTCAGTTTTGTCTCTATGGTTAGTTTCCTCTTCAAGTAGCCCTAGGCACAGACTGTGGAAAGCACTTTCATTGAGATGGGTTGCCAAGCTTCTAAGAAATAAGGAGTTTCCAAAATACCAGCAAATATATTTTCACCAATCTTGATGATACTTGTTGGTAATGATCAGTACACAAATCCCACTTGGCTCACCAAATTTTGTTCTTCTAGTTTGAAGCTTTCGTCTACAGTTGCAGTTTTTATATTTAGGTTTCCCTCTGTTCTCTCCTATATAGATAGATGAATTTGGAACTCTAAATCCAACATGGTTTGTAGTAGCTCTTTGAAACTTGACAAAATAAAGGAGATCTCAGTTTTGTCTCTATGGTTAGTTTCCTTTTCAAGTAGCCCTAGGCACAGACTGTGGAAAGCACTTTCATTGAGATGGGTTGCCAAGCTTCTAAGAAATAAGGAGTTTCCAAAATACCAGCAAATATATTTTCACCAATATTGATGATACTTGGTGGTAATGATCAGTACACAAATCCACTTCGCTCACCAAATTTTGTTCTTCTAGGTTGAAGCGTTCCTCTACAGTAGGAGTTTTTATATTTAGGTTTCACTCTGTTCTCTCATATATAGATAGATGAATTTGGAACTCTAAATCCAACTTGTTTTTTTAGTACCTCTTTGAAACTTGACAAAATAAAGGAGTTCTCAGTTTTGTCTCTATGGTTTGTTTCCTCTTCAAGTAGCCCTAGCCACACACTATGGAAAAGCACTTTCATTGAGAGGGGTTGCCAAGCTTCTAAGAAATAACAAGTTTCCAAAATACCAGCAAATATATTTTCACCCAATCTTGATGATACTTGGTGGTAATGATTAGTACACAAATTCCACTTCGCTCACCTAATTTTGTTCTTCTAGGTTGAAGCGTTCGTCTACAGTAGCAGTTTTTATATTTAGGTTTCCCTGTGTTCTCTCCTATATAAATACATGAATTTGGAACTCTAAATCCAACATGGATTGTAGTAGCTCTTTGAAACTTGACAAAATAAAGGAGTTCTCAGTTTTGTCTCTATGGTTTGTTTCCTCTTCAAGTAGCTCTAGGCACAGACTGTGGAAAAGCACTTTCATTGAGAGGGGTTGCCAAGCTTCTAAGAAATTACAAGTTTCCGAAATACCAGCAAATATTTTTTCACCCAATCTTGATGATACTTTTTGGTAATGATCAGTACACAAATCCACTTGGCTCACCAAATTTTGTTCTTCTACGTTGAAGCATTCGTCTACAGTAGCAGTTTTTATATTTAGGTTTCCCTGTGTTCTCTCCTATATAGATAGATGAATTTGGAACTCTAAATCCAACATGGTTTGTAGTATCTCTTTGAAACTTGACAAAATAAAGAAGTTCTCAGTTTTGTCTCTATGGTTAGTTTCCTCTTCAAGTAGCCCTAGGCACAGACTGTGGAAAAGAACTTTCATTGAGATGGGTTGAGAAGCTTCTAAGAAATAACGAGTTTCCGAAATACCGGCAAATATTTTTTCACCCAATCTTGATGATACATGGTGGTAATGATCAGTACACAAATCCCACTTGGCTCACCAAATTTTGTTCTTCTAGTTTGAAGCTTTCGTCTACAGTAGCAGTTTTTATATTTAGGTTTCCCTCTGTTCTCTCCTATATAGATAGATGAATTTGGAACTCTAAATCCAACATGGTTTGTAGTAGCTCTTTGAAACTTGATAAAATAAAAAAGTTCTCAGTTTTGTCTCTATGGTTTTTTTCCTCTTCAAGTAGTCCTTGGCACAGACTGTGGAAAGCACTTTCACTGAGATGGGTTGCCAAGCTTCAAAGAAATAACGAGTTTCCAAAATACCAGCAAATATTTTTTCACCCAATCTTGATGATACTTGGTGGTAATGATCAGTACAAAAATCCCACTTGGCTCACCAAATTTTGTTCTTCTATGTTGATGCGTTCGTCTACAGTAGCAGTTTTTATAGTTAGGTTTCCCTCTGTTCTCTCATATATAGATAGATGAATTTGGAACTCTAAATCCAACATGGTTTGTAGTAGGTCTTTGAAACTTGATAAAATAAAGGAGTTCTCAGTTTTGTCTCTATGGTTTGTTTCCTCTTCAAGTAGCCCTAGGCACAGACTGTGGAAAAGCACTTTCATTGAGAGGGGTTGCCAAGCTTCTAAGAAATAACGAGTTTCCGAAATACCAGCAAATATTTTTTCACCCAATCTTGATGATACTTGGTGGTAATGATCAGTACACAAATCCCACTTGGCTCACCAAATTTTGTTCTTCTAGGTTGAAGATTTCGTCTACAGTAGCGGTTTTTATATTTAGGTTTCTCTCTGTTCTCTCCTATAGATAGATGAATTTGGAACTCTAAATCCAACATGGATTGTAGTAGCTCTTTGAAACTTGACAAAATAAAGGAGTTATCAGTTTTGTCTCTATGGTTTGTTTCCTCTTCAAGAAGCCCTAGGCAAAGAATGTTGAAAAGCACTTTCATTGAGAGGTGTTGCCAAGCTTCTATGAAATAACGAGTTTCCAAAATACCAGCAAATATTTTTTCACTAAATCATGATGATACTTGTTGCTAATGATCAGTACACAAATCCCACTTGGCTCACCAAATTTTGTTCTTCTAGTTTGAAGCGTTCGTCTACAGTAGCAGTTTTTATATTTAGGTTTCCCTCTTTCTCTCCTATATAGATAGATGAATTTGGAACTCTAAATCCAACATGGTTTGTAGTGGCTCTTTGAAACTTGACAAAATAAAGGAGTTCTCAGTTTTGTCTCTATGGTTTGTTTCCTCTTCAAGTAGCCCTAGGCACAGACTGTGGAAAAGCACTTTCATTGAGAGGGGTTCCCAAGCTTCTAAGAAATTACCAGTTTCCGAAATACCAGCAAATATTTTTTCACCCAATCTTGATGATACTTGTTGGTAATGATCAGTACACAAATCCCACTTGGCTCACCAAATTTTGTTCTTCTAGTTTGAAGCTTTCGTCTACAGTTGCAGTTTTTATATTTAGGTTTCCCTCTGTTCTCTCCTATATAGATAGATGAATTTGGAACTCTAAATCCAACATGGTTTGTAGTAGCTCTTTGAAACTTGACAAAATAAAGGAGTTCTCAGTTTTGTCTCTATGGTTAGTTTCCTCTTCAAGTAGCCCTAGGCACAGACTGTGGAAAGCACTTTCATTGAGATGGGTTGCCAAGCTTCTAAGAAATAAGGAGTTTCCAAAATACCAGCAAATATATTTTCACCAATATTGATGATACCTGGTGGTAATGATCAGTACACAAATCCACTTCGCTCACCAAATTTTGTTCTTCTAGGTTGAAGCGTTCCTCTACAGTAGCAGTTTTTATATTTAGGTTTCACTCTGTTCTCTCATATATAGATAGATGAATTTGGAACTCTAAATCCAACTTGTTTTTTTAGTACCTCTTTGAAACTTGACAAAATAAAGGAGTTCTCAGTTTTGTCTCTATGGTTTGTTTCCTCTTCAAGTAGCCCTAGCCACACACTATGGAAAAGCACTTTCATTGAGAGGGGTTGCCAAGCTTCTAAGAAATAACAAGTTTCCGAAATACCAGCAAATATTTTTTACCCAATCTTGATGATACTTGTTGCTAATGATCAGTACACAAATCCCACTTGGCTCACCAAATTTTGTTCTTCTAGGTTGAAGCGTTCGTCTACAGTAGCAGTTTTTATATTTAGGTTTCACTCTGTTCTCTCATATATAGATAGATGAATTTGGAACTCTAAATCCAACTTGTTTTTTTAGTACCTCTTTGAAACTTGACAAAATAAAGGAGTTCTCAGTTTTGTCTCTATGGTTTGTTTCCTCTTCAAGTAGTCCTAGGCAGAGACTGTGGAAAGCACTTTCATTGAGATGGGTTGCAAAGCTTCTAAGAAATAAAGATTTTCCAAAACCAGCAAATATATTTTCACCCAATCTTGATGATACTTGGTGGTAATGATCAGTACACAAATCCCACTTCGCTCACCAAATTTTGTTCTTCTAGGTTGAAGCGTTCGTCTACAGTAGCAGTTTTTATATTTAGGTTTCCCTGTGTTCTCTCCTATATAAATAGATGAATTTGGAACTCTAAATCCAACATGGTTTGTAGTAGCTTTTGAAACTTTACAAAATAAAGGAGTTCTCAGTTTTGTCTCTATGGTTTGTTTCCTCTTCAAGTAGCTCTAGGCACAGACTGTGGAAAAGCACTTTCATTGGAGGGGTTGCCAAGCTTCTAAGAAATTACAAGTTTCCGAAATACCAGCAAATATTTTTTCACCCAATCTTGATGATACTTGGTGGTAATGATCAGTACACAAATCCACTTGGCTTACCAATTTTTGTTCTTCTAGGTTGAAGCGTTCCTCTACAGTAGCAGTTTTTATATTTAGGTTTCCCTCTGTTCTCTTTTATATAGATAGATGAATTTGAAACTCAAATCCAAGATGGTTTGTAGTAGCTCTTTGAAACTTGATAAAATAAAAAAGTTCTCAGTTTTGTCTCTATGGTTTGTTTCCTCTTCAAGTAGCCCTAGGAACAGACTGTGGAAAAGCACTTTCATTGAGATGGGTTGCCAAGCTTCTAAGAAATAACGAGTTTGCAAAATACCATCAAATATTTTTTCACCCAATCTTGATGATACTTTTTGGTAATGATCAGTACACAAATCCACTTGGCTCACCAAATTTTGTTCTTCTACGTTGAAGCATTCGTCTACAGTAGCAGTTTTTATATTTAGGTTTCCCTGTGTTCTCTCCTATATAGATAGATGAATTTGGAACTCTAAATCCAACATGGTTTGTAGTATCTCTTTGAAACTTGACAAAATAAAGAAGTTCTCAGTTTTGTCTCTATGGTTAGTTTCCTCTTCAAGTAGCCCTAGGCACAGACTGTGGAAAAGAACTTTCATTGAGATGGGTTGAGAAGCTTCTAAGAAATAACGAGTTTCCGAAATACCGGCAAATATTTTTTCACCCAATCTTGATGATACATGGTGGTAATGATCAGTACACAAATCCCACTTGGCTCACCAAATTTTGTTCTTCTAGTTTGAAGCTTTCGTCTACAGTAGCAGTTTTTATATTTAGGTTTCCCTCTGTTCTCTCCTATATAGATAGATGAATTTGGAACTCTAAATCCAACATGGTTTGTAGTAGCTCTTTGAAACTTGATAAAATAAAAAAGTTCTCAGTTTTGTCTCTATGGTTTTTTTCCTCTTCAAGTAGTCCTTGGCACAGACTGTGGAAAGCACTTTCACTGAGATGGGTTGCCAAGCTTCAAAGAAATAACGAGTTTCCAAAATACCAGCAAATATTTTTTCACCCAATCTTGATGATACTTGGTGGTAATGATCAGTACAAAAATCCCACTTGGCTCACCAAATTTTGTTCTTCTATGTTGATGCGTTCGTCTACAGTAGCAGTTTTTATAGTTAGGTTTCCCTCTGTTCTCTCATATATAGATAGATGAATTTGGAACTCTAAATCCAACATGGTTTGTAGTAGGTCTTTGAAACTTGATAAAATAAAGGAGTTCTCAGTTTTGTCTCTATGGTTTGTTTCCTCTTCAAGTAGCCCTAGGCACAGACTGTGGAAAAGCACTTTCATTGAGAGGGGTTGTCAAGCTTCTAAGAAATAACGAGTTTCCGAAATACCAGCAAATATTTTTTCACCCAATCTTGATGATACTTGGTGGTAATGATCAGTACACAAATCCCACTTGGCTCACCAAATTTTGTTCTTCTAGGTTGAAGATTTCGTCTACAGTAGCGGTTTTTATATTTAGGTTTCTCTCTGTTCTCTCCTATAGATAGATGAATTTGGAACTCTAAATCCAACATGGATTGTAGTAGCTCTTTGAAACTTGACAAAATAAAGGAGTTATCAGTTTTGTCTCTATGGTTTGTTTCCTCTTCAAGAAGCCCTAGGCAAAGAATGTTGAAAAGCACTTTCATTGAGAGGTGTTGCCAAGCTTCTATGAAATAACGAGTTTCCAAAATACCAGCAAATATTTTTTCACTAAATCATGATGATACTTGTTGCTAATGATCAGTACACAAATCCCACTTGGCTCACCAAATTTTGTTCTTCTAGTTTGAAGCGTTCGTCTACAGTAGCAGTTTTTATATTTAGGTTTCCCTCTTTCTCTCCTATATAGATAGATGAATTTGGAACTCTAAATCCAACATGGTTTGTAGTGGCTCTTTGAAACTTGACAAAATAAAGGAGTTCTCAGTTTTGTCTCTATGGTTTGTTTCCTCTTCAAGTAGCCCTAGGCACAGACTGTGGAAAAGCACTTTCATTGAGAGGGGTTCCCAAGCTTCTAAGAAATTACCAGTTTCCGAAATACCAGCAAATATTTTTTCACCCAATCTTGATGATACTTGTTGGTAATGATCAGTACACAAATCCCACTTGGCTCACCAAATTTTGTTCTTCTAGTTTGAAGCTTTCGTCTACAGTTGCAGTTTTTATATTTAGGTTTCCCTCTGTTCTCTCCTATATAGATAGATGAATTTGGAACTCTAAATCCAACATGGTTTGTAGTAGCTCTTTGAAACTTGACAAAATAAAGGAGTTCTCAGTTTTGTCTCTATGGTTAGTTTCCTCTTCAAGTAGCCCTAGGCACAGACTGTGGAAAGCACTTTCATTGAGATGGGTTGCCAAGCTTCTAAGAAATAAGGAGTTTCCAAAATACCAGCAAATATATTTTCACCAATATTGATGATACCTGGTGGTAATGATCAGTACACAAATCCACTTCGCTCACCAAATTTTGTTCTTCTAGGTTGAAGCGTTCCTCTACAGTAGCAGTTTTTATATTTAGGTTTCACTCTGTTCTCTCATATATAGATAGATGAATTTGGAACTCTAAATCCAACTTGTTTTTTTAGTACCTCTTTGAAACTTGACAAAATAAAGGAGTTCTCAGTTTTGTCTCTATGGTTTGTTTCCTCTTCAAGTAGCCCTAGCCACACACTATGGAAAAGCACTTTCATTGAGAGGGGTTGCCAAGCTTCTAAGAAATAACAAGTTTCCGAAATACCAGCAAATATTTTTTACCCAATCTTGATGATACTTGTTGCTAATGATCAGTACACAAATCCCACTTGGCTCACCAAATTTTGTTCTTCTAGGTTGAAGCGTTCGTCTACAGTAGCAGTTTTTATATTTAGGTTTCACTCTGTTCTCTCATATATAGATAGATGAATTTGGAACTCTAAATCCAACTTGTTTTTTTAGTACCTCTTTGAAACTTGACAAAATAAAGGAGTTCTCAGTTTTGTCTCTATGGTTTGTTTCCTCTTCAAGTAGTCCTAGGCAGAGACTGTGGAAAGCACTTTCATTGAGATGGGTTGCAAAGCTTCTAAGAAATAAAGATTTTCCAAAACCAGCAAATATATTTTCACCCAATCTTGATGATACTTGGTGGTAATGATCAGTACACAAATCCCACTTCGCTCACCAAATTTTGTTCTTCTAGGTTGAAGCGTTCGTCTACAGTAGCAGTTTTTATATTTAGGTTTCCCTGTGTTCTCTCCTATATAAATAGATGAATTTGGAACTCTAAATCCAACATGGTTTGTAGTAGCTTTTGAAACTTTACAAAATAAAGGAGTTCTCAGTTTTGTCTCTATGGTTTGTTTCCTCTTCAAGTAGCTCTAGGCACAGACTGTGGAAAAGCACTTTCATTGGAGGGGTTGCCAAGCTTCTAAGAAATTACAAGTTTCCGAAATACCAGCAAATATTTTTTCACCCAATCTTGATGATACTTGGTGGTAATGATCAGTACACAAATCCACTTGGCTTACCAATTTTTGTTCTTCTAGGTTGAAGCGTTCCTCTACAGTAGCAGTTTTTATATTTAGGTTTCCCTCTGTTCTCTTTTATATAGATAGATGAATTTGAAACTCAAATCCAAGATGGTTTGTAGTAGCTCTTTGAAACTTGATAAAATAAAAAAGTTCTCAGTTTTGTCTCTATGGTTTGTTTCCTCTTCAAGTAGCCCTAGGAACAGACTGTGGAAAAGCACTTTCATTGAGATGGGTTGCCAAGCTTCTAAGAAATAACGAGTTTGCAAAATACCATCAAATATTTTTTCACCCAATCTTGATGATACTTGTTGCTAATGATCAGTACACAAATCCCACTTTGCTCACCAAATTTTGTTCTTCTAGGTTGAAGCGTTCGTCTACAGTAGCATTTTTTATATTTAGGTTTCTCTCTGTTCTTTCCTATATACATTGATGAATTTGGAACTCTAAATCCAACATGGATTGTAGTAGCTCCTTGAAACTTGACAAGAAAAAGGAGTTCTCAGGTTTGTCTCTATGGTTTGTTTCCTCTTCAAGTAGCCCTATGCACAGACTGTGGAAAAGCACTTTCATTGATAGGGGTTGCCGAGCTTCTAAGAAATATCGAGTTTCCGAAATACCAGCAAATATTTTTTCACCCAAACTTGATGATACTTGGTCGTAATGATCAGTACACAAATCCCACTTGGCTCACCAAATTTTGTTCTTCTAGGTTGAAGCTTTCGTCTACAGTAGCAGTTTTTATATTTAGGTTTCCCTGTGTTCTCTCCTATATAGATAGATGAATTTGGAACTCTAAATCCAACATGGTTTGTAGTAGCTCTTTGAAACTTGACAAAATAAAGGAGTTCTCAGTTTTGTCTCTATGGTTTGTTTCCTCTTCAAGTAGCTCTAGGCACAGACTGTGGAAAAGCACTTTCATTGAGAGGGGTTGCCAAGCTTCTAAGAAATTACAAGTTTCCGAAATACCAGCAAATATTTTTTACCCAATCTTGATGATACTTGTTGCTAATGATCAGTAAACAAATCAAACTTGGCTCACCAAATTTTGTTCTTCTAGGTTGAAGCGTTCGTCTACAGTAGCAGTTTTTATATTTAGGTTTCCCTCTGTTCTCTCCTATATAGATAGATGAATTTGGAACTCTAAATCCAACATGGTTTGTAGTAGCTCTTTGAAACTTGACAAAATAAAGGAGTTCTCAGTTTTGTCTCTATGGTTTGTTTCCTCTTCAAGTAGTCCTAGGCACAGACTGTGGAAAGCACTTTCATTGAGATGGGTTGCAAAGCTTCTAAGAAATAACGAGTTTCCAAAATACCAGCAAATATATTTTCACCCAATCTTTATGATACTTGGTGGTAATGATTAGTACACAAATTCCACTTCGCTCACCAAATTTTGTTCTTCTAGGTTGAAGCGTTCGTCTACAGTAGCAGTTTTTATATTTAGGTTTCCCTGTGTTCTCTCCTATATAAATACATGAATTTGGAACTCTAAATCCAACATGGATTGTAGTAGCTCTTTGAAACTTGACAAAATAAAGGAGTTCTCAGTTTTGTCTCTATGGTTTGTTTCCTCTTCAAGTAGCTCTAGGCACAGACTGTGGAAAAGCACTTTCATTGAGAGGGGTTGCCAAGCTTCTAAGAAATTACAAGTTTCCGAAATACCAGCAAATATTTTTTACCCAATCTTGATGATACTTGTTGCTAATGATCAGTAAACAAATCAAACTTGGCTCACCAAATTTTGTTCTTCTAGGTTGAAGCGTTCGTCTACAGTAGCAGTTTTTATATTTAGGTTTCCCTCTGTTCTCTCCTATATAGATAGATGAATTTGGAACTCTAAATCCAACATGGTTTGTAGTAGCTCTTTGAAACTTGACAAAATAAAGGAGTTCTCAGTTTTGTCTCTATGGTTTGTTTCCTCTTCAAGTAGTCCTAGGCACAGACTGTGGAAAGCACTTTCATTGAGATGGGTTGCAAAGCTTCTAAGAAATAACGAGTTTCCAAAATACCAGCAAATATATTTTCACCCAATCTTTATGATACTTGGTGGTAATGATTAGTACACAAATTCCACTTCGCTCACCAAATTTTGTTCTTCTAGGTTGAAGCGTTCGTCTACAGTAGCAGTTTTTATATTTAGGTTTCCCTGTGTTCTCTCCTATATAAATACATGAATTTGGAACTCTAAATCCAACATGGATTGTAGTAGCTCTTTGAAACTTGACAAAATAAAGGAGTTCTCAGTTTTGTCTCTATGGTTTGTTTCCTCTTCAAGTAGCTCTAGGCACAGACTGTGGAAAAGCACTTTCATTGAGAGGGGTTGCCAAGCTTCTAAGAAATTACAAGTTTCCGAAATACCAGCAAATATTTTTTCACCCAATCTTGATGATACTTTTTGGTAATGATCAGTACACAAATCCACTTGGCTCACCAAATTTTGTTCTTCTACGTTGAAGCATTCGTCTACAGTAGCAGTTTTTATATTTAGGTTTCCCTGTGTTCTCTCCTATATAGATAGATGAATTTGGAACTCTAAATCCAACATGGTTTGTAGTATCTCTTTGAAACTTGACAAAATAAAGAAGTTCTCAGTTTTGTCTCTATGGTTAGTTTCCTCTTCAAGTAGCCCTAGGCACAGACTGTGGAAAAGAACTTTCATTGAGATGGGTTGAGAAGCTTCTAAGAAATAACGAGTTTCCGAAATACCAGCAAATATTTTTTCACCCAATCTTGATGATACATGGTGGTAATGATCAGTACACAAATCCCACTTGGCTCACCAAATTTTGTTCTTCTAGTTTGAAGCTTTCGTCTACAGTAGCAGTTTTTATATTTAGGTTTCCCTCTGTTCTCTCCTATATAGATAGATGAATTTGGAACTCTAAATCCAACATGGTTTGTAGTAGCTCTTTGAAACTTGATAAAATAAAAAAGTTCTCAGTTTTGTCTCTATGGTTTGTTTCCTCTTCAAGTAGTCCTTGGCACAGATTGTGGAAAGCACTTTCACTGAGATGGGTTGCCAAGCTTCAAAGAAATAACGAGTTTCCAAAATACCAGCAAATATTTTTTCACCCAATCTTGATGATACTTGGTGGTAATGATCAGTACACAAATCCCACTTGGCTCACCAAATTTTGTTCCTCTATGTTGATGCGTTCGTCTACAGTAGCAGTTTTTATAGTTAGGTTTCCCTCTGTTCTCTCATATATAGATAGATGAATTTGGAACTCTAAATCCAACATGGTTTGTAGTAGGTCTTTGAAACTTGATAAAATAAAGGAGTTCTCAGTTTTGTCTCTATGGTTTGTTTCCTCTTCAAGTAGCCCTAGGCACAGACTGTGGAAAGCACTTTCATTGAGAGGGGTTGCCAAGCTTCTACGAAATAACGAGTTTCCGAAATACCAGCAAATATTTTTTCACCCAATCTTGATGATACTTGGTGGTAATGATCAGTACACAAATCCCACTTGGCTCACCAAATTTTGTTCTTCTAGGTTGAAGATTTCGTCTACAGTAGCAGTTTTTTATATTTAGGTTTCTCTCTGTTCTCTCCTATAGATAGATGAATTTGGAACTCTAAATCCAACATGGATTGTAGTAGCTCTTTGAAACTTGACAAAATAAAGGAGTTATCAGTTTTGTCTCTATGGTTTGTTTCCTCTTCAAGAAGCCCTAGGCAAAGAATGTTGAAAAGCACTTTCATTGAGAGGTGTTGCCAAGCTTCTATGAAATAACGAGTTTCCAAAATACCAGCAAATATTTTTTCACTAAATCATGATGATACTTGTTGCTAATGATCAGTACACAAATCCCACTTGGCTCACCAAATTTTGTTCTTCTAGTTTGAAGCGTTCGTCTACAGTAGCAGTTTTTATATTTAGGTTTCCCTCTTTCTCTCCTATATAGATAGATGAATTTGGAACTCTAAATCAAGAACGGTTTGTGCTAGCCTTTGAAACTTGACACAATAAAGGAGTTCTAAGGTCTATCTGTATGGTTTGTGTCCTATTGATGTTCCCTAGGACAGACTGTGGAAAACACTTTCTTTGAAGAGGGTGCCAAGCTTCTAAGATACTACGAGTGTCCGAAATCTCAGCATATTTTTTCACCCAATCTTGATGATACTTGTTGGTAATGATCAGTACACCAATCCCACTTGGCTCACCAAATTTTGTTCTTCTAGGTTGAAGCATTCGTTGCAATAAGTGTTTATATTTCAGGATTCACTCTGTTTTCTCCTATATTGATACATGAATTTGGAACTCTAAATCAACAGGTTTGTGCTAGCCCCTTGAAACTTGACACAAAAAAGTAGTTGTAAGTTCTATCTGTATGGTTTGTTTCCTCTTGAAGTAGCCCTAGGACGGACTGTGAAACACACTTTCGTTGAGAACGGGTTGCCAAGCTTCCAAAAAACTACAGAGTGTCCTGAAATCTCAGCAATATTTTTTCACCCAATCTTGAAGATACTTGGTGATAATGATCAGTACACAATCCCACTGGGTTCAGCAAATTTCGTTCTTCTAGGTTGAAGCGTTCGTTGGCAGTAAGAGTTTGAATTGTCAGGTTTCACTGTGTTTTCTCCTATATTGATAGATGAATTTGGAACTCCAAATCAAACACGGTTTGTGCTAGCCCCTTGAAACTTGACACAATAAAGTAGTTCTAAGTTCTATCTGTATGGTTTGTGTCCAATTGAAGTTTCCCTATTAGGGAGTGGTGAAACACACTTTCGTTTGGAAGAGGTTGCCAAACTTCCAAAATACTACGAGTGTCCTGAAATCTCAGCATATGTTTTTTCACCCAATCTTGAAGATACTTGGTGGTAATGAGCAGTACACCAATCCCACTTGGCTCAGCAAATTTCGTTCTTCTAGGTTGAAGCATTCGTTTGCAATAAGAGTTTGAATTTTCAGGTTTCACTCTGTTTTCTCCTATATTGATACATGAATTTGGAACTCTAAATCAAGCACGGTTTGTGCTAGCCCCTTGAAACTTGACACAATAAAGTAGTTCTAAGTTCTATGTGTACGGTTTGTTTCCTCTTGAAGTAGCCCTAGGAGGGAGTGGTGAAACACACATTCGTTTGAAACGGGTTGCCAAGCTTCTAAAAAACTACGAGTGTCCTGAAATCTCAGCATATGTTTCTTCACCCAATCTTGAAGATACTTGGTGGTAATGAGCAGTACACCAATCCCACTTGACTCAGCAAATTTCGTTCTTCTAGGTTGAAGCATTCGTTGGCAGTAAGAGTTTGAATTTTCAGGTTTCACTCTGTTTTCTCCTACATTGATAGATGAATTTGGAACTCCAAATCAAACACGGTTTGTGCTAGCCCCTTGAAACTGGACACAATAAAGTAGTTCTAAGTTCTATCTGTATGGTTTTTGTCCAATTGAAGTTTCCCGAGGAGGGAGTGGTGAAACACACTTTCGTTTGGAAGAGGTTGCCAAGCTTCCAAAATACTACGAGTGTCCTGAAATCTCAGCATATGTTTTTTCACCCAATCTTGAAGATACTTGGTGGTAATGAGCAGAACACCAATCCCACTTGTCTCAGCAAATTTCGTTCTTCTAGGTTGAAGCATTCGTTTGCAATAAGAGTTTGAATTTTCAGGTTTCACTCTGTTTTCTCCTATATTGATACATGAATTTGGAACTCTAAATCAAGCACGGTTTGTGCTAGCCCCTTGAAACTTGACACAATAAAGTAGTTCTAAGTTCTATGTGTACGGTTTGTTTCCTCTTGAAGTAGGCCTAGGAGGGAGAGGTGAAACACACTTTCGTCTGAAACGGGTTGCCAAGCTTCCAAAAAACTACGAGTTTGTGTCCTGAAATCTCAGCATATGTTTCTTCACCCAATCTTGAAGATACTTGGTGATAATGAGCAGTACACCAATCCCACTGGGTTCAGCAAATTTCGTTCTTCTAGGTTGAAGCATTCGTTGGCAGTAAGAGTTTGAATTTTCAGGTTTCACTCTTTTTTCTCCTATATTGATAGATGAATTTGGAACTCCAAATCAAACACGGTTTGTGCTAGCCCCTTGAAACTGGACACAATAAAGTAGTTCTAAGTTCTATCTGTATGGTTTGTGTCCAATTGAAGTTTCCCTTCGAGGGTGTGCTGAAACACACTTTCGTTTGAAAGAGGTTGCCAAGCTTCCAAAATACTACGAGTGTCCTGATCTCAGCATATGTTATTTCACCCAATCTTGAAGATACTTGGTGGTAATGAGCAGTACACCAATCCCACTTGTCTCAGCAAATTTCGTTCCTCTAGGTTGAAGCATTCGTTTGCAATAAGAGTTTGAATTTTCAGGTTTCTCTCTGTTTTCTCCTATATTGATACATGAATTTGGAACTCTAAATCAAGCACGGTTTGTGCTAGCCCCTTGAAACTTGACACAATAAAGTAGTTCTAAGTTCTATGTGTACGGTTTGTTTCCTTTTGAAGTAGCCCTAGGAGGGAGTGGTGAAACACACTTTCGTTTGAAACGGGTTGCCAAGCTTCCAAAAAACTACGAGTGTCCTGAAAACTCAGCATATGTTTTTTCACCCATTCTTGAAGATACTTGGTGATAATGAGCAGTACACCAATCCCACTGGGTTCAGCAAATTTCGTTCTTCTAGGTTGAAGCATTCGTTGGCAGTAAGAGTTTGAATTTTCAGGTTTCACTCTGTTTTCTCCTATATTGATAGATGAATTTGGAACTCCAAATCAAACACGGTTTGTGCTAGCCCCTTGAAACTGGACACAATAAAGTAGTTCTAAGTTCTATCTGTATGGTTTGTGTC
>NW_027517638.1:0-41173 GCF_048772815.1 Callospermophilus lateralis
CCCCTCTCAATGAAAGTGCTTTTCCACAGTCTGTGCCTAGGGCTACTTGAAGAGGAAACAAACCATAGAGACAAATCTGAGAACTCCTTTATTTTTCAAGTTTCAAAGAGCTACTACAAACCATGTTGGATTTAGAGTTCCAAATTTATCTATCTATATAGGAGAGAACAGAGGGAAACCTAAATATAAAAACTGCTACTGTACACGAACGCTTCAACCTAGAAGAACTAAATTTGGTGAGCCAAGTGGGATTTGTGTACTGATCATTACCACCAAGTATCAACAAGATTGTGTGAAAAAATATTTGCTGGTATTTCGGAAACGCGTTATTTCTTAGAAGCTTGGCAACCCATCTCAATGAAAGTGCTTTCCAGAGTCTGTGCCTAGGGCTACTTGAAGAGGAAACAATCCATAGAGAGAAAACTGAGAACTGCTTTATTTTGTCAAGTTTCAAAGAGCTACTACAAACCATGTTGGATTTAGAGTTCCAAATTCACCTATCTATATAGGAGAGAACAGAGGAAAACCTAAATATAAAAACTGCTACTGTAGACGAACGCTTCAACCTAGAAGAACAAAATTTGGTGAGCCAAGTGGGATTTGTGTACTGATCATTACCACCAAGTATCATCAAGATTGGGTGAAAAAATATTTGCTGGTATTTCGGAAACTCGTTATTTCTTAGAAGCTTGGCAACCCCTCTCAATGAAAGTGCTTTTCCACAGTCTGTGCCTAGGGCTACTTGATGAGGAAACAAACCATAGAGACAAAACTGAGAACTCCTTTATTTTGTCAAGTTTGAAAGAGCTACTACAAACCATGTTGGATTTAGAGTTCCAAATTCATCTATCTATATAGGAGAGAACAGAGGGAAACCTAAATATAAAAACTGCTACTGTAGACGAACGCTTCAACCTAGAAGAACAAAATTTGGTGAGCCAAGTGGGATTTGTGTACTGATCATTACCACCAAGTATCAACAAGATTGTGTGAAAAAATATTTGCTGGTATTTCGGAAACTCGTTATTTCTTAGAAGCTTGTCAACCCATCTCAATGAAAGTGCTTTCCAGAGTCTGTGCCTAGGGCTACTTGAAGAGGAAACAATCCATAGAGAGAAAACTGAGAACTGCTTTATTTTGTCAAGTTTCAAAGAGCTACTACAAACCATGTTGGATTTAGAGTTCCAAATTCACCTATCTATATAGGAGAGAACAGAGGAAAACCTAAATATAAAAACTGCTACTGTAGACGAACGCTCCAACCTAGAAGAACAAAATTTGGTGAGCCAAGTGGGATTTGTGTACTGATCATTACCACCAAATATCAACAAGATTGTGTGAAAAAATATTTGCTGGTATTTCGGAAACTCGTTATTTCTTAGAAGCTTGGCAACCCATCTCAATGAAAGTGCTTTCCAGAGTCTGTGCCTAGGGCTACTTGAAGAGGAAACAACCCATAGAGAAAAAACTGAGAACTCCTTTATTTTGTCAAGTTTCAAAGAGCTACTACAAACCATGTTGGATTTAGAGTTCCAAATTCATCTATCTATATAGGAGAGAACAGAGAGAAACCTAAATATAAAAACTGCTACTGTAGACGAACGCTTCAACCTAGAAGAACAAAATTTGGTGAGCCAAGTGGGATTTGTGTACTGATCATTACCACCAAGTATCATCAAGATTGGGTGAAAAAATATTTGCTGGTATTTCGGAAACTCGTTATTTCTTAGAAGCTTGGCAACCCATCTCAATGAAAGTGCTTTCCAGAGTCTGTGCCTAGGGCTACTTGAAGAGGAAACAATCCTTAGAGAGAAAACTGAGAACTGCTTTATTTTGTCAAGTTTCAAAGAGCTACTACAAACCATGTTGGATTTAGAGTTCCAAATTCATCTATCTATATATGAGAGAACAGAGTGAAACCTAATTATAAAAACTGCTACTGTAGACGAACGCTTCATCCTAGAAGAACAAAATTTGGTGAGCCAAGTGGTATTTGTGTACTGATCATGACCACCAAGTATCATCAAGATTGGGTGAAAAAATATTTGCTGGTATTTCGGAAACTCGTTATTTCTTAGAAGCTTGGGAAACCCTCTCAATGAAAGTGCTTTTCCACAGTCTGTGAATAGGGCTACTTGAAGACGAAACAAACCATAGAGACACATCTGAGAACTGCTTTATTTTGTCAAGTTTCAAAGAGCTACTACAAACCATGTTGGATTTAGAGTTCCAAATTCACCTATCTATATAGGAGAGAACAGAGGAAAACCTAAATATAAAAACTGCTACAGTAGACGAACGCTTCAACCTAGAAGAACAAAATTTGGTGAGCCAAGTGGGATTTGTGTACTGATCATTACCACCAAATATCAACAAGATTGTGTGAAAAAATATTTGCTGGTATTTCGGAAACTCGTTATTTCTTAGAAGCTTGGCAACCCATCTCAATGAAAGTGCTTTCCAGAGTCTGTGCCTAGGGCTACTTGAAGAGGAAACAAACCATAGAGAAAAAACTGAGAACTCCTTTATTTTTTCAAGTTTCAAAGAGCTACTGCAAACCATGTTGGATTTAGAGTTCCAAATTCATCTATCTATATAGGAGAGAACAGAGTGAAACCTAAATATAAAAACTGCTACTGTAGATGAACGCTTCAACCTAGAAGAACAAAATTTGGTGAGCCAAGTGGGATTTGTGTACTGATCATTACCACCAAGTATCATCAAGATTGGGTTAAAAAAATATTTGCTGGTATTTCGGAAACTCGTTATTTCTTAGAAGCTTGGGAACCCCTCTCAATGAAAGTGCTTTTCCACAGTCTGTGCCTAGGGCTACTTGAAGAGGAAACAAACCATAGAGACAAAACTGAGAACTCCTTTATTTTGTCACGTTTCAAAGAGCTACTACAAACCATGTTGGATTTAGAGTTCCAAATTCATCTATTTATATGGGAGAGAACAGAGGGAAACCTAAATATAAAAACTGCTACTGTAGACGAACGCTTCAAACTAGAAGAACAAAATTTGGTGAGCCAAGTGGGATTTGTGTACTGATCATTTTCACCAAGTATCATCAAGATTTGGTGAAAAAATATTTGCTGGTATTTCGGAAACTAGTTATTTCTTAGAAGCTTGGCAACCCCTCTCAATGAAAGTGCTTTTCCACAGTCTGTGCCTAGGGCTACTTGAAGAGGAAACAATCCATAGAGAGAAACCTGAGAACTGCTTTGTTTTGTCAAGTTTCAAAGAGCTACTACAAACCATGTTGGATTTAGAGTTCCAAATTCATCTATCTATATAGGAGAGAACAGAGGAAAACCTAAATATAAAAACTGCTACTGTAGACGAACGCTTCAACCTAGAAGAACAAAATTTGGTGAGCCAAGTGGGATTTGTGTACTGATCATTACCACCAAATATCAACAAGATTGTGTGAAAAAATATTTGCTGGTATTTCGGAAACTCGTTATTTCTTAGAAGCTTGGCAACCCATCTCAATGAAAGTGCTTTCCAGAGTCTGTGCCTAGGGCTACTTGAAGAGGAAACAAACCATAGAGAAAAAACTGAGAACTCCTTTATTTTTTCAAGTTTCAAAGAGCTACTACAAACCATGTTGGATTTAGAGTTCCAAATTCATCTATCTATATAGGAGAGAACAGAGTGAAACCTAAATATAAAAACTGCTACTGTAGACGAACGCTTCAACCTAGAAGAACAAAATTTGGTGAGCCAAGTGGGATTTGTGTACTGATCATTACCACCAAGTATCATCAAGATTGGGTTAAAAAAATATTTGCTGGTATTTCGGAAACTCGTTATTTCTTTGAAGCTTGGGAACCCCTCTCAATGAAAGTGCTTTTCCACAGTCTGTGCCTGGGGCTACTTGAAGAGGAAACAAACCATAGCGAAAAAACTGAGAACTCCTTTATTTTTTCAAGTTTCAAAGAGCTACTACAAACCATGTTGGATTTAGAGTTCCAAATTCATCTTTCTATATAGGAGAGAACAGAGGGAAACCTAAATATAAAAACTGCTACTGTAGACGAACGCTTCAACCTAGAAGAACAAAATTTGGTGAGCCAAGTGGGATTTGTGTACTGATCTTTAGCAACAAGTATCATCAAGATTGGGTGAAAAAATATTTGCTGCTATTTCGGAAACTCGAAATTTCTTAGAAGTTTGGCAACCGCTCTCAATGAAAGTGCTTTACCACAGTCTGTGCCTAGGGCTACTTGAAGAGGAAACAAACCATAGAGACAAAACTGAGAACTCCTTTATTTTGTCAAGTTTCAAAGAGCTACTACAAACCATGTTGGATTTAGAGTTCCAAATTCATCTATTTATATGGGAGAGAACAGAGGGAAACCTAAATATAAAAACTGCTACTGTAGACGAACGCTTCAACCTAGAAGAACAAAATTTGGGGAGCCAAGTGAAATTTGTGTACTGATCCCTACCACCAACTATCATCAAGATTGTGTGAAAAAATATTTGCTGGTATTTCGGAAACTCGTTATTTCTTAGAAGCTTGGCAACCCCTCTCAATGAAAGTGCTTTTCCACAGTCTGTGCCTAGGGCTACTTGAAGAGGAAACAAACCATAGAGACAAAACTGAGAACTTCTTTATTTTGTCACGTTTCAAAGAGCTACTACAAACCATGTTGGATTTAGAGTTCCAAATTCATCTATTTATATGGGAGAGAACAGAGGGAAACCTAAATATAAAAACTGCTACTGTAGACGAACGCTTCAACCTAGAAGAACAAAATTTGGTGAGCCAAGTGGGATTTGTGTACTGATCATTACCACCAAGTATCATCAAGATTTGGTGAAAAAATATTTGCTGGTATTTCGGAAACTAGTTATTTCTTAGAAGCTTGGCAACCCCTCTTAATGAAAGTGCTTTTCCACAGTCTGTGCCTAGGGCTACTTTAAGAGGAAACAAACCATAGAGACAAAACTGAGAACTCCTTTATTTTTTCAAGTTTCAAAGAGCTACTACAAACCATGTTGGATTTGGAGTTCCAAATTCATCTATCTATATAGGAGAGAACAGAGGGAAACCTAAATATAAAAACTGCTACTGTAGAAGAACAATTCAACCTATAAGAACAAAATTTGGTGAGCCAAGTGGGATTTGTGTACTGATCATTACCACCACGTATCATCAAGATTGGGTGAAAAAATATTTGTTGGTATTTCGGAAACTCGTTATTTCTTAGAAGATTGGGAACCCCTCACAATGAAAGTGCTTTTCCACAGTCTGTGCCTGGGGCTACTTGAATAGGAAACAAACCATAGCGACAAAACTGAGAACTCCTTTATTTTATCAAGTTTCAAAGAGCTACTACAAACCATGTTGGATTTAGAGTTCCAAATTCATCTTTCTATATAGGAGAGAACAGAGGGAAACCCTAAATATAAAAACTGCTACTGTAGACTAACGCTTCAACCTAGAAGAACAAAATTTGGTGAGCCAAGTGGGATTTGTGTACTGATCATTACCACAAAGCATCATCAACATTTGGTGAAAAAATATTTGCTGGTATTTCGGAAACTAGTTATTTCTTAGAAGCTTGGCAACCCCTCTCAATGAAAGTGCTTTTCCAGAGTCTGTGCCTAGGGCTACTTGAAGAGGAAACAAACCATAGAGACAAATCTGAGAACTCCTTCATTTTGTCAAGTTTCAAAGACCTACTACAAACCATGTTGGATTTAGAGTTCCAAATTCATCTATCTATATATGAGAGAACAGAGGGAAACCTAAATATAAAAACTGCTACTGTAGACGAACGAATCAACCTAGAAGAACAAAATTTGGTGAGCCAAGTGGGATTTGTATACTGATCATTACCACCAAGTATCAACAAGATTGTGTGAAAAAATATTTCCTGGTATTTCGGAAACGCGTTATTTCTTAGAACCTTGCCAACCCATCTCAATGAAAGTGCTTTCCACAGTCTGTGCCTAGGGCTACTTGAAGAGGAAACAATCCATAGAGACAAAACTGAGAACTCCTTTATTTTGTCAATTTTCAAAGAGCTACTTCAAACCATGTTGGATTTAGAGTTCCAAATTCATCTATCTATATATGAGAGAACAGAGTGAAACCTAAATATAAAAACTGCTACTGTAGACGAACGCTTCAACCTAGAAGAACAAAATTTGGTGAGCCAAGTGGGATTTGTGTACTGATCATTACCACCACGTATCATCAAGATTGGGTGAAAAAATATTTGCTGGTATTTCGGAAACTCGTTATTTCTTAGAAGCTTGGGAACCCCTCTCAATGAAAGTGCTTTTCCACAGTCTGTGCCTGGGGCTACTTGAAGAGGAAACAAACCATAGCGACAAAACTGAGAACTCCTTTATTTTGTCAATTTTCAAAGAGCTACTACAAACCATGTTGGATTTAGAGTTCCAAATTCATCTTTCTATATAGGAGAGAACAGAGGGAAACCTAAATATAAAAACTGCTACTGTAGACGAACGCTTCAACCTAGAAGAACAAAATTTGGGGAGCCAAGTGGGATTTGTGTACTGATCATTACCACCAAGTATCATCCAGATTGTGTGAAAAAATATTTGCTGGTATTTCGGAAACTCGTTATTTCTTAGAAGCTTGGCAACCCATTTCAATGAAAGTGCTTTTCCACAGTCTGTGCCTAGGGCTACTTGAAGAGGAAACAAAAAATAGAGACAAAACTGAGAACTCCTTTAGTTTGTCAAGTTTCAAACAGCTACTACAAACCATGTTGGATTTAGAGTTCCAAATTCAGCTATCTATATAGGAGAGAACAGAGGGAAACCTAAATATAAAAACTGCTACTGTAGACGAACGCTTCAACCTAGAAGAACAAAATTTGGTGAGCCAAGTGGGATTTGTGTACTGATCATTACCACAAAGCATCATCAACATTTGGTGAAAAAATATTTGCTGGTATTTCGGAAACTAGTTATTTCTTAGAAGCTTGGCAACCCCTCTCAATGAAAGTGCTTTTCCACAGTCTGTGCCTAGGGCTACTTGAAGAGGAAACAAACCATAGAGACAAAACTGAGAACTTCTTTATTTTGTCACGTTTCAAAGAGCTACTACAAACCATGTTGGATTTAGAGTTCCAAATTCATCTATTTATATGGGAGAGAACAGAGGGAAACCTAAATATAAAAACTGCTACTGTAGACGAACGCTTCAACCTAGAAGAACAAAATTTGGTGAGCCAAGTGGGATTTGTGTACTGATCATTACCACCAAGTATCATCAAGATTTGGTGAAAAAATATTTGCTGGTATTTCGGAAACTAGTTATTTCTTAGAAGCTTGGCAACCCCTCTCAATGAAAGTGCTTTTCCACAGTCTGTGCCTAGGGCTACTTGAAGAGGAAACAATCCATAGAGAGAAACCTGAGAACTGCTTTGTTTTGTCAAGTTTCAAATGGCTACTACAAACCATGTTGGATTTAGAGTTCCAAATTCATCTATCTATATAGGAGAGAACAGAGGAAAACCTAAATATAAAAACTGCTACTGTAGACGAACGCTTCAACCTAGAAGAACAAAATTTGGTGAGCCAAGTGGGATTTGTGTACTGATCATTACCACCAAGTATCATCAAGATTGGGTAAAAAAATATTTGCTGGTATTTCGGAAACTCGTTATTTCTTAGAAGCTTGGCAACCCCTCTCAATGAAAGTGCTTTTCCACAGTCTGTGCCTAGGGCTACTTGAAGAGGAAACAAACCATAGAGACAAAACTGAGAACTCCTTTAGTTTGTCAAGTTTCAAAGAGCTACTACAAACCATGTTGGATTTAGAGTTCCAAATTCAGCTATCTATATAGGAGAGAACAGAGGGAAACCTAAATATAAAAACTGCTACTGTAGACGAACGCTTCAACCTAGAAGAACAAAATTTGGTGAGCCAAGTGGGATTTGTGTACTGATCATTACCACAAAGCATCATCAACATTTGGTGAAAAAATATTTGCTGGTATTTCGGAAACTAGTTATTTCTTAGAAGCTTGGCAACCCCTCTCAATGAAAGTGCTTTTCCAGAGTCTGTGCCTAGGGCTACTTGAAGAGGAAACAAACCATAGAGACAAATCTGAGAACTCCTTCATTTTGTCAAGTTTCAAAGACCTACTACAAACCATGTTGGATTTAGAGTTCCAAATTCATCTATCTATATATGAGAGAACAGAGGGAAACCTAAATATAAAAACTGCTACTGTAGACGAAAAAATCAACCTAGAAGAACAAAATTTGGTGAGCCAAGTGGGATTTGTATACTGATCATTACCACCAAGTATCAACAAGATTGTGTGAAAAAATATTTGCTGGTATTTCGGAAACGCGTTATTTCTTAGAACCTTGCCAACCCATCTCAATGAAAGTGCTTTCCACAGTCTGTGCCTAGGGCTACTTGAAGAGGAAACAATCCATAGAGACAAAACTGAGAACTCCTTTATTTTGTCAATTTTCAAAGAGCTACTACAAACCATGTTGGATTTAGAGTTCCAAATTCATCTTTCTATATAGGAGAGAACAGAGGGAAACCTAAATATAAAAACTGCTACTGTAGACGAACGCTTCAACCTAGAAGAACAAAATTTGGTGAGCCAAGTGGGATTTGTGTACTGATCATTACCACCACGTATCATCAAGATTGGGTGAAAAAATATTTGCTGGTATTTCGGAAACTCGTTATTTCTTAGAAGCTTGGGAACCCCTCTCAATGAAAGTGCTTTTCCACAGTCTGTGCCTGGGGCTACTTGAAGAGGAAACAAACCATAGCGACAAAACTGAGAACTCCTTTATTTTGTCAATTTTCAAAGAGCTACTACAAACCATGTTGGATTTAGAGTTCCAAATTCATCTTTCTATATAGGAGAGAACAGAGGGAAACCTAAATATAAAAACTGCTACTGTAGACGAACGCTTCAACCTAGAAGAACAAAATTTGGGGAGCCAAGTGGGATTTGTGTACTGATCATTACCACCAAGTATCATCAAGATTGTGTGAAAAAATATTTGCTGGTATTTCGGAAACTCGTTATTTCTTAGAAGCTTGGCAACCCATTTCAATGAAAGTGCTTTTCCACAGTCTGTGCCTAGGGCTACTTGAAGAGGAAACAAAAAATAGAGACAAAACTGAGAACTCCTTTAGTTTGTCAAGTTTCAAACAGCTACTACAAACCATGTTGGATTTAGAGTTCCAAATTCAGCTATCTATATAGGAGAGAACAGAGGGAAACCTAAATATAAAAACTGCTACTGTAGACGAACGCTTCAACCTAGAAGAACAAAATTTGGTGAGCCAAGTGGGATTTGTGTACTGATCATTACCACAAAGCATCATCAACATTTGGTGAAAAAATATTTGCTGGTATTTCGGAAACTAGTTATTTCTAGAAGCTTGGCAACCCCTCTCAATGAAAGTGCTTTTCCAGAGTCTGTGCCTAGGGCTACTTAAAGAGGAAACAACCATAGAGACAAATCTGAGAACTCCTTCATTAGGTCAAGTTTCAAAGACCTACTACAAACCATGTTGGATTTAGAGTTCCAAATTCATCTATCTATATATGAGAGAACAGAGGGAAACCTAAATATAAAAACTGCTACTGTAGACGAACGCATCAACCTAGAAGAACAAAATTTGGTGAGCCAAGTGGGATTTGTATACTGATCATTACCACCAAGTATCAACAAGATTGTGTGAAAAAATATTTGCTGGTATTTCGGAAACGCGTTATTTCTTAGAACCTTGCCAACCCATCTCAATGAAAGTGCTTTCCACAGTCTGTGCCTAGGGCTACTTGAAGAGGAAACAATCCATAGAGACAAAACTGAGAACTCCTTTATTTTGTCAATTTTCAAAGAGCTACTACAAACCATGTTGGATTTAGAGTTCCAAATTCATCTATCTATATATGAGAGAACAGAGTGAAACCTAAATATAAAAACTGCTACTGTAGACGAACGCTTCAACCTAGAAGAACAAAATTTGGTGAGCCAAGTGGGATTTGTGTACTGATCATGACCACCAAGTATTATCAAAATTGGGTGAAAAAATATTTGCTGGTAATTCGGAAACTCGTTATTTCTTAGAAGCTTGGGAACCCCTCTCAATGAAAGTGCTTTTCCACAGTCTGTCCTAGGGCTACTTGAAGAGGAAACAAACCATAGAGAAAAATCTGAGAACTTCTTTATTTTGTCAAGTTTCAAAGAGCTACTACAAACCATGTTGGATTTAGAGTTTCAAATTCATCTATCTATATAGGAGAGAACAGAGAGAAACCTAAATATAAAAACTGCTACTGTAGACGAACGCTTCAACCTAGAAGACAAAAATTTGGTCAGCCAAGTGGGATTTGTATAGTGATCATTACCACCAAGTATCATCAAGATTGGGTGAAAAAATATTTGATGGTATTTCGGAAACTCGTTATTTCTTAGAAGCTTGGCAACCCCTCTCAATGAATGTGCTTTTCCACAGTCTGTGCCTAGGGCTACTTGAAGAGGGAACAAACCATAGAGACAAATCTGAGACCTCCTTTATTTTGTCAAGTTTCAAAGAGCTACTACAAACCATGTTGGATTTAGAGTTCCAAATTCATCTATCTATATAGGAGAGAACAGAGAGAAACCTAAATATAAAAACTGCTACTGTAGACGAACGATTCAACCTAGAAGAACAAAATTTGGTGAGCCAAGTGGGATTTGTGTACTGATCATTACCACCAAGCATCAACAAGATTGTGTGAAAAAATATTTGCTGCTATTTCGGAAACCCGTTATTTCTTAGAAGCTTGTCAACCCATCTCAATGAAAGTGCTTTTCCACAGTCTGTGCCTAGGGCTACTTGAAGAGGAAACAAACCATAGAGACAAAACTGAGAACTCCTTTATTTTGTCAAGTTTCAAAGAGCTACTACAAACCATGTTGGATTTAGAGTTCCAAAATCATCTATCTATATATGAGAGAACAGAGAGAAACCTAAATATAAAAACTGCTACTGTAGACGAACGCTTCAACCTAGAAGAACAAAATTTAGTGAGCCAAGTGGGATTCGTGTACTGATCATTACCACCAAGTATCATCAAGATTGGGTGAAAAAATATTTGCTGGTATTTCGGAAACTCGTTATTTCGTAGAAGCTTGGCAACCCCTCTCAATGAAAGTGCTTTTCCACAGTCTGTGCCTAGGGCTACTTGAAGAGGAAACAAACCGTAGAGACAAAACTGAGAACTCCTTTATATTGTCAAGTTTCAAAGAGCTACTACAAACCATGTTGGATTTAGAGTTCCAAATTCATCTTTCTATATAGGAGAGAACAGAGGGAACCCAAAATATAAAAACTGCTACTGTAGACGAACGCTTCAACCTAGAAGAACAAAATTTGGTGAGCCAAGTGGGATTTGTGTACTGATCATGACCACCAAGTATCATCAAGATTGGGTGAAAAAATATTTGCTGGTATTTCGGAAACTCGTTATTTCTTAGAAGCTTGGGAACACCTCTCAATGAAAGTGCTTTTCCACAGTCTGTGCCTAGGGCTACTTGAAGAGGAAACAAACCATAGAGACAAAACTGAGAACTCCTTTATTTTGTCAAGTTTCAAAGAGCTACTACAAACCATGTTGGATTTAGAGTTCCAAATTAAGCTATCTATATAGGAGAGAACAGAGGGAAACCTAAATAGAAAAGCTGCTACTGTAGACGAACGCTTCAACCTAGAAGAACAAAATGTGGTGAGCCAAGTGGGATTTGTGTACTGATCATTACCACCAAGCATCATCAAGATTTGGTGAAAAAATATTTGCTGGTATTTCGGAAACTAATTATTTCTTAGAAGCTTGGCAACCCCTCTCAATGAAAATGCTTTTCCACAGTCTGTGCCTAGGGCTACTTGAAGAGGAATCAAACCATAGAGACAAATCTGAGAACTCCTTCATTTTGTCAAGTTTCAAAGAGCTACTAAGAACCATGTTGGATTTAGAGTTCCAAATTCATCTATCTATATAGGAGAGAACAGAGGGAAACCTAAATATAAAAACTGCTACTGTACACGAACGCTTCAACATAGAAGAACTAAATTTGGTGAGCCAAGTGGGATTTGTGTACTGATCATTACCACCAAGTATCAACAAGATTGTGTGAAAAAATATTTGCTGGTATTTCGGAAACGCGTTATTTTTTGGAAGCTTGCCAACCCATCTAAATGAAAGTGCTTTCCACAGTCTGTGCCTAGGGCTACTTGAAGAGGAAACAATCCATAGAGACAAAACTGAGAACTCCTTTATTTTGTCAATTTTCAAAGAGCTACTACAAACCATGTTGGATTTAGAGTTCCAAATTCATCTATCTATATATGAAAGAACAGAGTGAAACCTAAATATAAAAACTGCTACTGTAGACGAACGATTCAACCTAGAAGAACAAAATTTGGTGAGCCAAGTGGGATTTGTGTACTGATCATGACCACCAAGTATTATCAAAATTGGGTGAAAAAATATTTGCTGGTAATTCGGAAACTCGTTATTTCTTAGAAGCTTGGGAACCCCTCTCAATGAAAGTGCTTTTCCACAGTCTGTGCCTAGGGCTACTTGAAGAGGAAACAAACCATAGAGAAAAATCTGAGAACTTCTTTATTTTGTCAAGTTTCAAGGAGCTACTACAAACCATGTTGGATTTAGAGTTTCAAATTCATCTATCTATATAGGAGAGAACAGAGAGTAACCTAAATATAAAAACTGCTACTGTAGACGAACGCTTCAACCTAGAAGACAAAAATTTGGTGAGCCATGTGGGATTTGTATAGTGATCATTACCACCAAGTATCAACAAGATTGTGTGAAAAAATATTTGCTGGTATTTCGGAAACTCGTTATTTCTTAGAAGATTGGGAACCCCTCTCAATGAAAGTGCTTTTCCACAGTCTGTGCCTGGGGCTACTTGAATAGGAAACAAACCATAGCGACAAAACTGAGAACTCCTTTATTTTATCAAGTTTCAAAGAGCTACTACAAACCATGTTGGATTTAGAGTTCCAAATTCATCTTTCTATATAGGAGAGAACAGAGGGAAACCTAAATATAAAAACTGCTACTGTAGACGAACGCTTCAACCTAGAAGAACAAAATTTGGTGAGCCAAGTGGGATTTGTGTACTGATCATTAGCAACAAGTATCATCAAGATTGGGTGAAAAAATATTCGCTGGTATTTCGGAAACTCGTTATTTCTTAGAAGCTTGGCAACCCCTCTCAATGAAAGTCCTTTTCCACAGTCTGTGCCTAGGGCTACTTGAAGAGGAAACAAACCATAGAGACAAATCTTAGAACTCCTTTATTTTGTCAAGTTTCAAAGAGCTACTACAAACCATGTTGGATTTAGAGTTCCAAATTCATCTATCTATATAGGAGAGACAGAGAGAAACCTAAATATAAAAAATGCTACTGTAGACGAACGCTTCAACATAGAAGACCAAAATTTGGTGAGCCAAGTGGGATTTGTATACTGATCATTACCACCAAGTATCAACAAGATTGTGTGAAAAAATATTTGCTGGTATTTCGGAAACTCGTTATTTCTTAGAAGCTTGGCAACCCATCTCAATGAAAGTGCTCTCCACAGTCTGTGCTAGGGCTTCTTTAAGACGAAACAAACCATAGAGACAAAACTGAGAACTCCTTTATTTTGTCAAGTTTCAAAGAGCTACTACAAACCATGTTGGATTTAGAGTTCCAAATTCATCTATCTATATAGGAGAGAACAGAGAGAAACCTAAATATAAAAACTGCTACTGTAGAAGAACAATTCAACCTAGAAGAACAAAATTTGGTGAGCCAAGTGGGATTTGTGTACTGATCATTACCACCACGTATCATCAAGATTGGGTGAAAAAAAATTGTTGGTATTTCGGAAACTCGTTATTTCTTAGAAGCTTGGCAACCCCTCTCAATGAAAGTGCTTTTCCACAGTCTGTGCCTAGGGCTACTTGAAGAGGGAACAAACCATAGAGACAAATCTGAGACCTCTTTTATTTTGTCAAGTTTCAAAGAGCTACTACAAACCATGTTGGATTTAGAGTTCCAAATTCATCTATCTATATAGGAGAGAACAGAGAGAAACCTAAATATAAAAACTGCTACTGTAGACGAACGCTTCAACCTAGAAGAACGAAATTTGGTGAGCCAAGTGGGATTTTTGTACTGATCATTACCACCAAGTATCATCAAGATTATGTGAAAAAATATTTGCTGGTATTTCGGAAACTCGTTATTTCTTAGAAGATTGGGAACCCCTCTCAATGAAAGTGCTTTTCCACAGTCTGTGCCTGGGGCTACTTGAATAGGAAACAAACCATAGCGACAAAACTGAGAACTCCTTTATTTTATCAAGTTTCAAAGAGCTACTACAAACCATGTTGGATTTACAGTTCCAAATTCATCTTTCTATATAGGAGAGAACAGAGGGAAACCTAAATATAAAAACTGCTACTGTAGACGAACGCTTCAACCTAGAAGACCAAAATTTGGTGAGCCACGTGGGATTTGAATACTGATCATTACCACCAAGTATCAACAAGATTGTGTGAAAAAATATTTGCTGGTATTTCGGAAACTCGTTATTTCTTAGAAGCTTGGCAACCCCTCTTAATGAAAGTGCTTTTCCACAGTCTGTGCCTAGGGCTACTTTAAGAGGAAACAAACCATAGAGACAAAACTGAGAACTCCTTTATTTTTTCAAGTTTCAAAGAGCTACTACAAACCATGTTGGATTTGGAGTTCCAAATTCATCTATCTATATAGGAGAGAACAGAGGGAAACCTAAATATAAAAACTGCTACTGTAGAAGAACAATTCAACCTATAAGAACAAAATTTGGTGAGCCAAGTGGGATTTGTGTACTGATCATTACCACCACGTATCATCAAGATTGGGTGAAAAAATATTTGTTGGTATTTCGGAAACTCGTTATTTCTTAGAAGATTGGGAACCCCTCACAATGAAAGTGCTTTTCCACAGTCTGTGCCTGGGGCTACTTGAATAGGAAACAAACCATAGCGACAAAACTGAGAACTCCTTTATTTTATCAAGTTTCAAAGAGCTACTACAAACCATGTTGGATTTAGAGTTCCAAATTCATCTTTCTATATAGGAGAGAACAGAGGGAAACCCTAAATATAAAAACTGCTACTGTAGACTAACGCTTCAACCTAGAAGAACAAAATTTGGTGAGCCAAGTGGGATTTGTGTACTGATCATTAGCAACAGGTATCATCAAGATTGTGTGAAAAAATATTCGCTGGTATTTCGGAAACTCGTTATTTCTTAGAAGCTTGGCAACCCCTCTCAATGAAAGTCCTTTTCCACAGTCTGTGCCTAGGGCTACTTGAAGAGGAAACAAACCATTGAGACAAATCTGAGAATTCCTTTATTTTGTCAAGTTTCAAAGAGCTACTACAAACCATGTTGGATTTAGAGTTCCAAATTCATCTATCTATATAGGAGAGAACAGAGGGAAACTTGATTATAAAAACTGCTATTGTAGACGAACGCTTCAACCTAGAAGAACAAAATTTGGTGAGCCAAGTGGGATTTGTGTACTGATCATTACCACCAAGTATCAACAAGATTGTGTGAAAAAATATTTGCTGGTATTTCGGAAACTCGTTATTTCTTGGAAGCTTGGCACCCCCTTTCAATGAAAGTGCTTTTCCCGAGTCTCTGCCTAGGGCTACTTAAAGAGGAAACAAACCATAGAGACAAAACTGGGAATTCCTTTATTTTGTCAAGTTTCAAAGAGCTACTATAAACCATGTTGGATTTAGAGTTCCAAATTCATCTATCTATATATGAGAGAACAGAGTGAAACCTAAATATAAAAACTGCTACTGTAGACAAACGCTTTAACCTAGAAGAACAAAATTTGGTGAGCCAATTGGGATTTGTGTACTGATCATGAGCACAAAGTATCATCAAGATTGGATGAAAAAATATTTGCTGGTATTTCGGAAACTCGTTATTTCTTAGAAGCTTGGGAACCCCTCTCAATGAAAGTGCTTTTCCACAGTCTGTGCCTAGGGCTACTTGATGAGGAAACAAACCATAGAGAGAAATCTGAGAACTCCTTTATTTTGTCAAGGTTCAAAGAGCTACTGCAAACCATGTTGGATTTAGAGTTCCAAATTCATCTATCTATATAGGAGAGAACAGAGAGAATTCTAAATATAAAAACTGCTACTGTAGACGAACGCTTCAACCTAGAAGAACAAAATTTGGTGAGCCAAGTGGGATTTGTGTACTGATCATTACCTCCAAGTATCAACAAGATTGTGTGAAAAAATATTTGCTGGTATTTCGGAAACTCGTTATTTCTTAGAAGCTTGGCAACCCCTCTCAATGAAAGTGCTTTTACACAGTCTGTGCCTAGGGCTACTTGAAGAGGAAACAAACCATAGAGACAAAACTGAGAACTCCTTTATTTTCTCAAGTTTCAAAGAGCTACTACAAACCATGTTGGATTTAGAGTTCCAAATTCATCTATCTATATATGAGAGAACAGAGTGAAACCTAAATATAAAAACTGCTACTGTAGACGAACGCTTCAACCTAGAAGAACAAAATTTGGTGAGCCAATTGGGATTTGTGTACTGATCATTACCACCAAGTATCATCAAGATTGGGTGAAAAAGTATTTGCTGGTATTTCGGAAACTCGTTATTTCTTAGAAGCTTGGGAACCCCTCTCAATGAAAGTGCTTTTCCACAGTCTGTGCCTGGGGCTACTTGAAGAGGAAACAAACCATAGCGACATAACTGAGAACTCCTTTATTTTTTCAAGTTTCAAAGAGCTACTACAAACCATGTTGGATTTAGAGTTCCAAATTCATCTTTCTATATAGGAGAGAACAGAGGGAAACCTAAATATAAAAACTGCTACTGTAGACGAATGCTTCAACCTAGAAGAACAAAATTTTGTAAGCCAAGTGGGATTTGTGTACTGATCATTACCACCAAGTATCATCAAGATTGGGTGAAAAAATATTTGCTGGTATTTCGGAAACTCGTTATTTCTTAGAAGCTTGGCAACCCCTCTCAATGAAAGTGCTTTTCCACAGTCTGTGCCTAGGGCTACTTGAAGAGGAAACAAACCATAGAGAAAATCTGAGACCTCCTTTATTTTGTCAAGTTTCAAAGAGCTACTACAAACCATGTTGGATTTAGAGTTCCAAATTCATCTATCTATATTGGAGAGAACCGAGAGAAACCTAAATATAAAAACTGCTAATGTAGACGAACGCTTCAACCTAGAAGAACAAAATTTGAGCCAAGTGGGATTTGTGTACTGATCATTACCTCCAAGTATCAACAAGATTGTGTGAAAAAATATTCGCTGGTATTTCGGAAACTCGTTATTTCTTAGAAGCTTGGCAACCCCTCTCAAAAAAAGTGCTTTCCACAGTCTGTGCCTAGGGCTACTTGAAGAGGAAACAAACCATAGAGACAAATCTGAGACCCCCTTTATTTTGTCAAGTTTCAAAGAGCTACTACAAACAATGTTGGATTTAGAGTTCCAAATTCATCTTTCTATATAGGAGAGAACAGAGGGAAACCTAAATATAAAAACTGCTACTGTAGACGAACGCTTCAACCTAGAAGAACAAAATTTGGTGAGCCAAGTGGGATTTGTGTACTGACTATTAGCACCAAGTATCATCAAGATTGGGTGAAAAAATATTTGCTGGTATTTCGGAAACTCGTTATTTCTTAGAAGCTTGGGAACCCCTCTCAATGAAAGTGCTTTTCCACAGTCTGTGCCGGGGGCTACTTGAAGAGGAAACAAACCATAGCGACAAAACTGAGAACTCCTTTATTTTGTCAAGTTTCAAAGAGCTACTACAAACCATGTTGGATTTAGAGTTCCAATTTCATCTTTCTATATAGGAGAGAACAGAGGGAACCCTAAATATAAAAACTGCTACTGTAGATGAACGCTTCAAACTAGAAGAACAAAATTTGTTGAGCCAAGTGGGATTTGTGTACTGATCATGACCACCAAGTATCATCAAGATTGGGTGAAAAATATTTGCTGGTATTTCGGAAACTCGTTATTTCTTAGAAGCTTGGCAACCCATCTCAATGAAAGTGGTTTCCACAGTCTGTGCCTAGGGCTTCTTTAAGAGGAAACAAACCATAGAGACAAATCTGAGAACACCTTTATTTTGTCATGTTTCAAAATAGCTACTGCAAACCATGTTGGATTTAGAGTTCCAAATTCATCTATCTATATAGGAGAGAACAGAGAGAAATCTAAATATAAAAACTGCTACTGTACACGAACGCTTCAACCTAGAAGACCAAAATTTGGAGAGCCAAGTGGGATTTGTGTACTGATCATTACCACCAAGTATCAACAAGATTGTGTGAAAAAATATTTGCTGGTATTTCGGAAACTCTTTATTTCTTAGAAGCTTGGCAACCCATCTCAATGAAAGTGCTTTCCACAGTCTGTGCCTGGGGCTACTTGAAGAGGAAACAAACCATAGCGACAAAACTGAGAACTCCTTTATTTTGTCAAGTTTCAAAGAGCTACTACAAACCATGTTGGATTTAGAGTTCCAAATTCATCATTCTATATAGGAGAGAACAGAGGGAAACCTAAATATAAAAACTGCTACTGTAGACGAACGCTTCAACCTAGAAGAACAAAATTTGGTGAGCCAAGTGGGATTTGTGTACTGATCATTAGCAACAAGTATCATCAAGATTGGGTGAAAAAATATTTGCTGGTATTTCGGAAACTCGTTATTTCTTAGAAGCTTGGCAACCCCTCTCAATGAAAGTCCTTTTCCACAGTCTGTGCCTAGGGCTACTTGAAGAGGAAACAAACCATAGAGACAAATCTAAGAATTCCTTTATTTTGTCAAGTTTCAAAGAGCTACTACAAACCATGTTGGATTTAGAGTTCCAAATTCATCTATCTATATAGGAGAGAACAGAGGGAAACTTGATTATAAAAACTGCTATTGTAGACGAACGCTTCAACCTAGAAGAACAAAATTTGGTGAGCCAAGTGGGATTTGTGTACTGATCATTACCACCAAGTATCAACAAGATTGTGTGAAAAAATATTTGCTGGTATTTCGGAACCTCGTTATTTCTTGGAAGCTTGGCACCCCCTTTCAATGAAAGTGCTTTTCCCGAGTCTCTGCCTAGGGCTACTTAAAGAGGAAACAAACCATAGAGACAAAACTGGGAATTCCTTTATTTTGTCAAGTTTCAAAGAGCTACTATAAACCATGTTGGATTTAGAGTTCCAAATTCATCTATCTATATAGGAGAGAACAGAGGGAAACCTAAATATAAAAACTGCTACTGTAGACGAATGCTTCAACCTAGAAGAACAAAATTTTGTAAGCCAAGTGGGATTTGTGTACTGATCATTACCACCAAGTATCATCAAGATTGGGTGAAAAAATATTTGCTGGTATTTCGGAAACTCGTTATTTCTTAGAAGCTTGGCAACCCCTCTCAATGAAAGTGCTTTTCCACAGTCTGTGCCTAGGGCTACTTGAAGAGAAAACAAACCATAGAGAAAATCTGAGACCTCCTTTATTTTGTCAAGTTTCAAAGAGCTACTACAAACCATGTTGGATTTAGAGTTCCAAATTCATCTATCTATATTGGAGAGAACCGAGAGAAACCTAAATATAAAAACTGCTAATGTAGACGAACGCTTCAACCTAGAAGAACAAAATTTGAGCCAAGTGGGATTTGTGTACTGATCATTACCTCCAAGTATCAACAAGATTGTGTGAAAAAATATTCGCTGGTATTTCGGAAACTCGTTATTTCTTAGAAGCTTGGCAACCCCTCTCAAAAAAAGTGCTTTTCCACAGTCTGTGCCTAGGGCTACTTGAAGAGGAAACAAACCATAGAGACAAATCTGAGACCCCCTTTATTTTGTCAAGTTTCAAAGAGCTACTACAAACAATGTTGGATTTAGAGTTCCAAATTCATCTTTCTATATAGGAGAGAACAGAGGGAAACCTAAATACAAAAACTGCTACTGTAGACGAACGCTTCAACCTAGAAGAACAAAATTTGGTGAGCCAAGTGGGATTTGTGTACTCATCATTAGCAACAAGTATCATCAAGATTGGGTGAAAAAATATTCGCTGGTATTTCGGAAACTCGTTATTTCTTAGAAGCTTGGCAACCCCTCTCAAAAAAAGTGCTTTTCCACAGTCTGTGCCTAGGGCTACTTGAAGAGGAAACAAACCATAGAGACAAATCTGAGACCCCTTTATTTTGTCAAGTTTCAAAGAGCTACTACAAACAATGTTGGATTTAGAGTTCCAAATTCATCTTTCTATATAGGAGAGAACAGAGGGAAACCTAAATATAAAAACTGCTACTGTAGACGAACGCTTCAACCTAGAAGAACAAAATTTGGTGAGCCAAGTGGGATTTGTGTACTGACTATTAGCACCAAGTATCATCAAGATTGGGTGAAAAAATATTTGCTGGTATTTCGGAAACTCGTTATTTCTTAGAAGCTTGGGAACCCCTCTCAATGAAAGTGCTTTTCCACAGTCTGTGCCGGGGGCTACTTGAAGAGGAAACAAACCATAGCGACAAAACTGAGAACTCCTTTATTTTGTCAAGTTACAAAGAGCTACTACAAACCATGTTGGATTTAGAGTTCCAATTTCATCTTTCTATATAGGAGAGAACAGAGGGAACCCTAAATATAAAAACTGCTACTGTAGATGAACGCTTCAACCTAGAAGAACAAAATTTGTTGAGCCAAGTGGGATTTGTGTACTGATCATGACCACCAAGTATCATCAAGATTGGGTGAAAAAATATTTGCTGGTATTTCGGAAACTCGTTATTTCTTAGAAGCTTGGCAACCCATCTCAATGAAAGTGGTTTCCACAGTCTGTGCCTAGGGCTTCTTTAAGAGGAAACAAACCATAGAGACAAATCTGAGAACTCCTTTATTTTGTCAAGTTTCAAAATAGCTACTGCAAACCATGTTGGATTTAGAGTTCCAAATTCATCTATCTATATAGGAGAGAACAGAGAGAAATCTAAATATAAAAACTGCTACTGTACACGAACGCTTCAACCTAGAAGACCAAAATTTGGAGAGCCAAGTGGGATTTGTGTACTGATCATTACCACCAAGTATCAACAAGATTGTGTGAAAAAATATTTGCTGGTATTTCGGAAACTCTTTATTTCTTAGAAGCTTGGCAACCCATCTCAATGAAAGTGCTTTCCACAGTCTGTGCCTGGGGCTACTTGAAGAGGAAACAAACCATAGCGACAAAACTGAGAACTCCTTTATTTTGTCAAGTTTCAAAGAGCTACTACAAACCATGTTGGATTTAGAGTTCCAAATTCATCATTCTATATAGGAGAGAACAGAGGGAAACCTAAATATAAAAACTGCTACTGTAGACGAACGCTTCAACCTAGAAGAACAAAATTTGGTGAGCCAAGTGGGATTTGTGTACTGATCATTAGCAACAAGTATCATCAAGATTGGGTGAAAAAATATTTGCTGGTATTTCGGAAACTCGTTATTTCTTAGAAGCTTGGCAACCCCTCTCAATGAAAGTCCTTTTCCACAGTCTGTGCCTAGGGCTACTTGAAGAGGAAACAAACCATAAACACAAATCTAAGAATTCCTTTATTTTGTCAAGTTTCAAAGAGCTACTACAAACCATGTTGGATTTAGAGTTCCAAATTCATCTATCTATATAGGAGAGAACAGAGGGAAACTTGATTATAAAAACTGCTATTGTAGACGAACGCTTCAACCTAGAAGAACAAAATTTGGTGAGCCAAGTGGGATTTGTGTACTGATCATTACCACCAAGTATCAACAAGATTGTGTGAAAAAATATTTGCTCGTATTTCGGAACCTCGTTATTTCTTGGAAGCTTGGCACCCCCTTTCAATGAAAGTGCTTTTCCCGAGTCTCTGACTAGGGCTACTTAAAGAGGAAACAAACCATAGAGACAAAACTGGGAATTCCTTTATTTTGTCAAGTTTCAAAGAGCTACTATAAACCATGTTGGATTTAGAGTTCCAAATTCATCTATCTATATAGGAGAGAACAGAGGGAAACCTAAATATAAAAACTGCTACTGTAGACGAATGCTTCAACCTAGAAGAACAAAATTTTGTAAGCCAAGTGGGATTTGTGTACTGATCATTACCACCAAGTATCATCAAGATTGGGTGAAAAAATATTTGCTGGTATTTCGGAAACTCGTTATTTCTTAGAAGCCTGGCAACCCCTCTCAATGAAAGTGCTTTTCCACAGTCTGTGCCTAGGGCTACTTGAAGAGGAAACAAACCATAGAGAAAATCTGAGACCTCCTTTATTTTGTCAAGTTTCAAAGAGCTACTACAAACCATGTTGGATTTAGAGTTCCAAATTCATCTATCTATATTGGAGAGAACCGAGAGAAACCTAAATATAAAAACTGCTAATGTAGACAAACGCTTCAACCTAGAAGAACAAAATTTGAGCCAAGTGGGATTTGTGTACTGATCATTACCTCCAAGTATCAACAAGATTGTGTGAAAAAATATTTGCTGGTATTTCGGAAACTCCTTATTTCTTAGAAGCTTTGCAACCCATCTCAATGAAAGTGCTTTTCCACAGTCTGTGCCTAGGGCTACTTGAAGAGGAAACACACCATAGAGACAAAACTGAGAACTCCTTTATTTTGTCAAGTTTCAAAGAGCTACTACAAACCATGTTGGATTTAGAGTTCCATATTCATCTATCTATATATGAGAGAACAGAGTGAAACCTAAATATAAAAACTGCTACTGTAGACGAACGCTTCAACCTAGAAGAACAAAATTTGGTGAGACAAGTGGGATTTGTGTACTGATCATTACCACCAAGTATCATCAAGATTGGGTGAAAAGATATTTGCTGGTATTTCGGAAACTCGTTATTTCTTAGAAGCTTGGGAACCCCTCTCAATGAAAGTGCTTTTCCACAGTCTGTGCCTGGGGCTACTTGAAGAGGAAACAAACCATAGCGACAAAACTGAGAACTCCTTTATTTTGTCAAGTTTCAAAGAGCTACTACAAACCATGTTGGATTTAGCGTTCCAAATTCATCTTTCTATATAGGAGAGAACAGAGGGAAACCTAAATACAAAAACTGCTACTGTAGACGAACGCTTCAACCTAGAAGAACAAAATTTGGTGAGCCAAGTGGGATTTGTGTACTGATCATTAGCAACAAGTATCATCAAGATTGGGTGAAAAAATATTCGCTGGTATTTCGGAAACTCGTTATCTTAGAAGCTTGGCAACCCCTCTCAATGAAAGTGCTTTTCCACAGTCTGTACCTAGGGCTACTGGAAGAGGAAACAAACCATAGAGACAAATCTGAGACCTCCTTTATTTTGTCAAGTTTCAAAGAGCTACTACAAACAATGTTGGATTTAGAGTTCCACATTCATGTTTCTATATAGGAGAGAACAGAGGGAAACCTAAATATAAAAACTGCTACTGTAGACGAACGCTTCAACCTAGAAGAACAAACTTTGGTGAGCCAAGTGGGATTTGTGTACTGATCATTAGCAACAAGTATCATCAAGATTGGGTGAAAAAATATTCGCTGGTATTTCGGAAACTCGTTATTTCTTAGAAGCTTGGCAACCCCTCTCAATGAAAGTGCTTTTCCACAGTCTGTGCCTAGGGCTACTTGAAGAGGAAACAAACCATAGAGAAAATCTGAGACCTCCTTTATTTTGTCAAGTTTCAAAGAGCTACTACAAACCATGTTGGATTTAGAGTTCCAAATTCATCTATCTATATTGGAGAGAACAGAGAGAAACCTAAATATAAAAACTGCTACTGTAGACGAACGCTTCAACCTAGAAGAACAAAATTTGGTGAGCCAAGTGGATTTTTGTACTAATCATTACCTCCAAGTATCAACAAGATTGTGTGAAAAAATATTTTGCTGGTATTTCGGAAACTTGTTATTTCTTAGAAGATTGGCAACCCATCAATGAAAGTGCTTTTCCACAGTCTGTGACTAGGGCTACTTGAAGAGGAAACAAAATATAGAGACAAAACTGAGAACTCCTTTATTTTGTCAAGTTTCAAAGAGCTACTACAAACCATGTTGGATTTAGAGTTCCAAATTCATCTATCCATATATGAGAGAACAGAGGGAAACCTAAATATAAAAAACTGCTACTGTAGACGAACGCTTCAACCTAGAAGAACAAAATTTGGTGAGCCAAGTGGGATTTGTGTACTGATCATTACCACCAAGTATCATCAAGATTGGGTGAAAAAATATTTGCTGGTATTTCGGAAACTCGTTATTTCTTAGAAGCTTGGGAACCCCTCTCAATGAAAGTGCTTTTCCACAGTCTGTGCCTGGGGCTACTTGAAGAGGAAACAAACCATAGCGACATAACTGAGAACTCCTTTATTTTTTCAAGTTTCAAAGAGCTACTACAAACCATGTTGGATTTAGAGTTCCAAATTCATCTTTCTACATAGGAGAGAACAGAGGGAAACCTAAATACAAAAACTGCTACTGTAGACGAACGCTTCAACCTAGAAGAACAAAATTTGGTGAGCCAAGTGGGATTTGTGTACTCATCATTAGCAACAAGTATCATCAAGATTGGGTGAAAAAATATTCGCTGGTATTTCGGAAACTCGTTATTTCTTAGAAGCTTGGCAACCCCTCTCAAAAAAAGTGCTTTTCCACAGTCTGTGCCTAGGGCTACTTGAAGAGGAAACAAACCATAGAGACAAATCTGAGACCCCCTTTATTTTGTCAAGTTTCAAAGAGCTACTACAAACAATGTTGGATTTAGAGTTCCAAATTCATCTTTCTATATAGGAGAGAACAGAGGGAAACCTAAGTATAAAAACTGCTACTGTAGACGAACGCTTCAACCTAGAAGAACAAAATTTGGTGAGCCAAGTGGGATTTGTGTACTGATCATGACCACCAAGTATCATCAAGATTAGGTGAAAAAAATATTTGCTGTTATTTCAGAAACTCGTTATTTCTTAGAAGCTTGGGAACCCCTCTCAATGAAAGTGCTTTTCCACTGTCTGTGCCTGGGGCTACATGAAGAGGAAACAAACCATAGCGACAAAACTGAGAACTCCTTTATTTTGTCAAGTTTCAAAGAGCTACTACCAAACCATGTTGGATTTAGAGTTCCAAATTCATCTTTCTATATAGGAGAGAACAGAGAGAAACCTAAATATAAAAACTGCTACTGTAGACGAACGCTTCAACCTAGAAGAACAAAATTTGGTGAGCCAAGTGGGATTTGTGTACTGATCATGACCACCAAGTATCATCAAGATTGTGTGAAAAAATATTTGCTGGTATTTCGGAAACTCGTTATTTCTTAGAAGCTTGGGAACCCCTCTCAATGAAAGTGCTTTTCCACAGTCTGTGCCTAGGGCTACTTGATGAGGAAACAAACCATAGAGACAAATCTGAGAACTCCTTTATTTTGTCAATTTTCAAAATAGCTACTGCAAACCATGTTGGATTTAGAGTTCCAAATTCATCTATCTATATAGGAGAGAACAGAGAGAAATCTAAATATAAAAACTGCTACTGTAGACGAACGCTTCAACCTAGAAGACCAAAATTTGGTTAGCCAAGTGGGATTTGTGTACTGATCATTACCACCAAGTATCAACAAGATTGTGTGAAAAAATATTTGCTGGTATTTCGGAAACTCTTTATTTCTTAGAAGCTTGGCAACCCATCTCAATGAAAGTGCTTTCCACAGTCTGTGCCTAGGGCTACTTGAAGAGGAAACAATCCATAGAGACAAAACTGAGAACTCCTATATTTTGTCAAGTTTCAATGAGCTACTACAAACCATGTTGGATTTAGAGTTCCAAATTCATCTATCTATATATGAGAGAACAGAGTGAAACCTAAATATAAAAACTGCTACTGTAGACGAGCGCTTCAACCTAGAAGAACAAAATTTGGTAAGCCAAGTGGGATTTGTGTACTGATCATGACCACCAAGTATCATCAAGATTGGGTGAAAAATATTTGCTGGTATTTCGGAAACTTGTTATTTCTTAGAAGCTTGGGAACCCCTCTCAATGAAAGTGCTTTTCCACAGTCTGTGCCTAGGGCTACTTGAAGAGGAAACAAACCATAGCGACAAAACTGAGAACTCCTTTATTTTGTCAAGTTTCAAAGAGCTACTACAAACCATGTTGGATTTAGAGTTCCAAATTCATCTTTCTATATAGGAGAGAACAGAGGGAAACCTAAATATAAAAACTGCTACTGTAGACGAACGCTTCAACCTAGAAGAACAAAATTTGGTGAGCCAAATGGGATTTGTGTACTGATCATTACCACCAAGTATCATCAAGATTGGGTGAAAAAATATTTGCTGGTATTTCGGAAACTCGTTATTTCTTAGAAGCTTGGCAACCCCTCTCAATGAAAGTGCTTTTCCACAGTCTGTGCCTGGGGCTACTTGAAGAGGAAACAAACCATAGCGACAAAACTGAGAACTCCTTTATTTTGTCAAGTTTCAAAGAGCTACTACAAACCATGTTGGATTTAGAGTTCCAAATTCATCTATCTATATGGGAGAGAACCGAGGGAACCCTAAATATAAAAACTGCTACTGTAGACGAACGCTTCAACCTAGAAGAACAAAATTTGGTGAGCCAAGTGGGATTTGTGTACTGATCATTATCAACAAGTATCATCAAGATTGGGTGAAAAAATATTCGCTGGTATTTCGGAAACTCGTTATTTCGTAGAAGCTTGGCAACCCCTCTCAATGAAAGTGCTTTCCACAGTCTGTGCCTAGGGCTACTTGAAGAGGAAACAAACCATAGAGACAAATCTGAGAACTCCTTTATTTTGTCAAGTTTCAAAGAGCTACTACAAACCATGTTGGATTTAGAGTTCCAAATTCATCTATCTATATAGGAGAGAACAGAGGGAAACTTAAATATAAAAACTGCTACTGTAGACGAACGCTTCAACCTAAAAGAACAAAATTTGGTAAGCCAAGTGTGATTTGTGTACTGATCATTACCACCAAGTATCATCAAGATTGGGTGAAAAAATATTCGCTGGTATTTCGGAAACTCGTTATTTCTTAGAAGCTTGGCAACCCATCTCAACGAAAGTGCTTTCCACAGTCTGTGCCTAGGGCTACTTGAAGAGGAAACAATCCATAGAGACAAAACTGAGAACTCCTTTATTTTTTCAAGTTTCAATGAGCTACTACAAACCATGATGGATTTAGAGTTCCAAATTCATCTATCTATATAGGAGAGAACAGAGGGAAACCTAAATATAAAAACTGCTACTGTGGACGAACGCTTCAACCTAGAAGAACTAAATTTGGTGAGCCAAGTGGGTTTTGTGTACTGATCATGACCACCAAGTATCATCAAGATTGTGTGAAAAAATATTTGCTGGTATTTCGGAAACTCGTTATTTCTTAGAAGCTTGGCAACCCATCTCAACGAAAGTGCTTTCCACAGTCTGTGCCTAGGGCTACTTGAAGAGGAAACAATCCATAGAGACAAAACTGAGAACTCCTTTATTTTGTCAAGTTTCAACGAGCTACTACAAACCATGATGGATTTAGAGTTCCAAATTCTTCTATCTATATAGGAGAGAACAGAGGGAAACCTAAATATAAAAACTGCTACTGTACATGAACGCTTCAACCTAGAAGAACTAAATTTGGTGAGGCAAGTGGGTTTTGTGTACTTTTCATGACCACCAAGTATCAACAAGATGGTGTGAAAAAATATTTGCTGGTATTTCGGAAACTCGTTATTTCTTAGAAGCTTGGCAACCCATCTCAATGAAAGTGCTTTCCACAGTCTGTGCCTAGGGCTGCTTGAAGAGGAAACAAACCATAGAGACAAATCTGAGACCTCCTTTATTTTGTCAAGTTTCAAAGAGCTACTACAAACCATGTTGGATTTAGAGTTCCAAATTCATCTATCTATATAGGAGAGAACAGAGGGAAACCTAAATATAAAAACTGCTACTGTAGACGAACGCTTCAACCTAAAAGAACAAAATTTGGTGAGCCAAGTGGGATTTGTGTACTGATCATTACCACCAAGTATCATCAAGATTGGGTGAAAAAATATTTGCTGGTATTTCGGAAACTGGTTATTTCTTAGAAGCTTGGCAACCCCTATCAATGAAAGTGCATTTCCACAGTCTGTGCCTAGGGCTACTTGAAAAGGAACAAACCATAGAGACAAATCTGAGAACTCCTTTATTTTGTCAAGTTTCAAAGAGCTACTACAAACCATGTTGGATTTAGAGTTCCAAATTCATCTATCTAAATAGGAGAGAACAGAGGGAAACCTAAATATAAAAACTGCTACTGTACACGAACGCTTCAATCTAGAAGAACTAAATTTTGGTGAGCCAAGTGGGATTTGTGTACTGATCATTATCACCAAGTATCAACAAGATTTTGTGAAAAAAATATTTGCTGGTATTTCGGAAACGCGTTATTCCTTAGAAGCTTGGCAACCCATCTCAATGAAAGTGCTTCCACAGTCTGTGCCTAGGGCTACTTGAAGTGGAAACAATCCATAGAGACAAAACTGAGAACTCCTTTATTTTGTCAAGTTTCAAAGAGCTACTACAAACCATGTTGAATTTAGAGTTCCAAATTCATCTATCTGTATAGGAGAGAACAGAGGGAAACCTAAATATAAAAACTGCTACTGTACACGAACGCTTCAACCTAGAAGAACTAAATTTGGTGAGCCAAGTGGGATATGTGTACTGATCATTAGCAACAAGTATCATCAAGATTGGGTGAAAAAATATTTGCTGGTATATCGGAAACTCGTTATTTCTTATAAGCTTGGCAACCCCTTCAATGAAAGTGCTATTCCACAGTCTGTGCCCAGGGCTACTTGAAGAGGAAACAAACCATAGAGGCAAATCTGAGAACTCCTTTATTTTGTAAAGTTTCAAAGAGCTACTACAAACCATGTTCGATTTAGAGTTCCAAATTCATCTATCTATATAGGAGAGAACCGAGGGAACCCTAAATATAAAAACTGCTACTGTAGACGAACGCTTCAACCTAGAAGAACAAAATTTGGTGAGCCAAGTGGGATTTGTGTACTGATCATTATCAACAAGTATCATCAAGATTGGGTGAAAAAATATTCGCTGGTATTTCGGAAACTCGTTATTTCGTAGAAGCTTGGCAACCCCTCTCAATGAAAGTGCTTTCCACAGTCTGTGCCTAGGGCTACTTGAAGAGGAAACAAACCATAGAGACAAATCTGAGAACTCCTTTATTTTGTCAAGTTTCAAAGAGCTACTACAAACCATGTTGGATTAGAGTTCCAAATTCATCTATCTATATAGGAGAGAACAGAGGGAAACTTAAATATAAAAACTGCTACTGTAGACGAACGCTTCAACCTAAAAGAACAAAATTTGGTAAGCCAAGTGTGATTTGTGTACTGATCATTACCACCAAGTATCATCAAGATTGGGTGAAAAAATATTCGCTGGTATTTCGGAAACTCGTTATTTCTTAGAAGCTTGGCAACCCATCTCAACGAAAGTGCTTTCCACAGTCTGTGCCTAGGGCTACTTGAAGAGGAAACAATCCATAGAGACAAAACTGAGAACTCCTTTATTTTTTCAAGTTTCAATGAGCTACTACAAACCATGATGGATTTAGAGTTCCAAATTCATCTATCTATATAGGAGAGAACAGAGGGAAACCTAAATATAAAAACTGCTACTGTAGACGAACGCTTCAACCTAGAAGAACTAAATTTGGTGAGCCAAGTGGGTTTTGTGTACTGATCATGACCACCAAGTATCATCAAGATTGTGTGAAAAAATATTTGCTGGTATTTCGGAAACTCGTTATTTCTTAGAAGCTTGGCAACCCATCTCAACGAAAGTGCTTTCCACAGTCTGTGCCTAGGGCTACTTGAAGAGGAAACAATCCATAGAGACAAAACTGAGAACTCCTTTATTTTGTCAAGTTTCAACGAGCTACTACAAACCATGATGGATTTAGAGTTCCAAATTCTTCTATCTATATAGGAGAGAACAGAGGGAAACCTAAATATAAAAACTGCTACTGTACATGAACGCTTCAACCTAGAAGAACTAAATTTGGTGAGGCAAGTGGGTTTGTGTACTGATCATGACCACCAAGTATCAACAAGATGGTGTGAAAAAATATTTGCTGGTATTTCGGAAACTCGTTATTTCTTAGAAGCTTGGCAACCCATCTCAATGAAAGCGCTTTCCACAGTCTGTGCCTAGGGCTGCTTGAAGAGGAAACAAACCATAGAGACAAATCTGAGACCTCCTTTATTTTGTCAAGTTTCAAAGAGCTACTACAAACCATGTTGGATTTAGAGTTCCAAATTCATCTATCTATATAGGAGAGAACAGAGGGAAACCTAAATATAAAAACTGCTACTGTAGACGAACGCTTCAACCTAAAAGAACAAAATTTGGTGAGCCAAGTGGGATTTGTGTACTGATCATTACCACCAAGTATCATCAAGATTGGGTGAAAAAATATTTGCTGGTATTTCGGAAACTGGTTATTTCTTAGAAGCTTGGCAACCCCTATCAATGAAAGTGCATTTCCACAGTCTGTGCCTAGGGCTACTTGAAAAGGAAACAAACCATAGAGACAAATCTGAGAACTCCTTTATTTTGTCAAGTTTCAAAGAGCTACTACAAACCATGTTGGATTTAGAGTTCCAAATTCATCTATCTAAATAGGAGAGAACAGAGGGAAACCTAAATATAAAAACTGCTACTGTACACGAACGCTTCAATCTAGAAGAACTAAATTTTGGTGAGCCAAGTGGGATTTGTGTACTGATCATTATCACCAAGTATCAACAAGATTTTGTGAAAAAATATTTGCTGGTATTTCGGAAACGCGTTATTCCTTAGAAGCTTGGCAACCCATCTCAATGAAAGTGCTTCCACAGTCTGTGCCTAGGGCTACTTGAAGTGGAAACAATCCATAGAGACAAACTGAGAACTCCTTTATTTTGTCAAGTTTCAAAGAGCTACTACAAACCATGTTGAATTTAGAGTTCCAAATTCATCTATCTGTATAGGAGAGAACAGAGGGAAACCTAAATATAAAAACTGCTACTGTACACGAACGCTTCAACCTAGAAGAACTAAATTTGGTGAGCCAAGTGGGATATGTGTACTGATCATTAGCAACAAGTATCATCAAGATTGGGTGAAAAAATATTTGCTGGTATATCGGAAACTCGTTATTTCTTATAAGCTTGGCAACCCCTTCAATGAAAGTGCTATTCCACAGTCTGTGCCCAGGGCTACTTGAAGAGGAAACAAACCATAGAGGCAAATCTGAGAACTCCTTTATTTTGTAAAGTTTCAAAGAGCTACTACAAACCATGTTCGATTTAGAGTTCCAAATTCATCTATCTATATTGGAGAGAACAGAGGGAAACCTAAATATAAAAACTGCTACTGTAGACGAACGCTTCAACCTAGAAGAACAAAATTTGGTGAGCCAAGTGGGATTTGTGTACTGATCATTACCACCAAGTATCATCAAGATTGGGTGAAAAAATATTTGCTGGTATTTCGGAAACTAGTTATTTTTTAGAAGCTTCGCAACCCATCTCAATGAAAGTGCTTTCCACAGTCTGTGCCTAGGGCTACTTGAAGAGGAAACAAACCATAGAGACAAAACTGAGAACTCCTTTATTTTGTCAAGTTTTAAAGAGCTACTACAAACCATGTTGGATTTAGAGTTCCAAATTCATCTATGTATATAGGACAGAACAGAGGGAAACCTAAATATAAAAACTGCTACTGTAGACGAACGCTTCAACCTAGAAGAACAAAATTTGGTGAGCCAAGTGGGATTTGTGTCCTGATCCTTAGCACCAAGTATCGTCAAGATTGGGTGAAAAAATATTTGCTGGTATTTCGGAAACTCGTAATTTCTAGAAGTTTGGCAACCCCTCTCAATGAAAGTGCTTTTCCACAGTCTGTGCCTAGGGCTACTTGAAGAGGAAACAAACCATAGAGACAAAACTGAGAACTCCTTTATTTTGTCAAGTTTCAAAGAGCTACTACAAACCATGTTGGATTTAGAGTTCCAAATTCATCTATTTATATAGGAGAGAACAGAGGGAAACCTAAATATAAAAACTGCTACTCTAGACGAACTCATCAACCTAAAAGAACAAAATTTGGTGAGCCAAGTGGGATTTGTGTACTGATCATTAAAACCAAGTATCATCAAGATTGGGTGAAAAAATATTTGCTGGTATTTCGGAAACTGGTTATTTCTTAGAAGCTTGGCAACCCCTATCAATGAAAGTGCATTTCCACAGTCTGTGCCTAGGGCTACTTGAAGAGGAAACAAACCATAGAGACAAATCTGAGAACTCCTTTATTTTGTCAAGTTTCAAAGAGCTACTACAAACCATGTTGGATTTAGAGTTCCAAATTCATCTATCTGTATAGGAGAGAACAGAGGGAAACCTAAATATAAAAACTGCTACTGTACACGAACGCTTCAACCTAGAAGAACTAAATTTGGTGAGCCAAGTGCGAATTGTGTACTGATCATTACCACCAAGTATCATCAAGATTGGGTGAAAAAATATTTGCTGGTATTTCGGAAACTCGTTATTTCTTAGAAGCTTGCCAACCCCTCTCAATGAAAGTACTTTTCAACAGTCTGTGCCTAGGGCTACTTGAAAAGGAAAGAAACCATAGACACAAATCTGAGAACTCCTTTATTTTGTCAAGTTTCAAAGAGCTACTACAAACCATGTTGGATTTAGAGTTCCAAATTCATCTATCTATATTGGAGAGAACCGAGAGAAACCTAAATATAAAAACTGCTAATGTAGACAAACGCTTCAACCTAGAAGAACAAAATTTGAGCCAAGTGGGATTTGTGTACTGATCATTACCTCCAAGTATCAACAAGATTGTGTGAAAAAATATTTGCTGGTATTTCGGAAACTCCTTATTTCTTAGAAGCTTTGCAACCCATCTCAATGAAAGTGCTTTTCCACAGTCTGTGCCTAGGGCTACTTGAAGAGGAAACACACCATAGAGACAAAACTGAGAACTCCTTTATTTTGTCAAGTTTCAAAGAGCTACTACAAACCATGTTGGATTTAGAGTTCCATATTCATCTATCTATATATGAGAGAACAGAGTGAAACCTAAATATAAAAACTGCTACTGTAGACGAACGCTTCAACCTAGAAGAACAATTTTGGTGAGCCAAGTGGGATTTGTGTACTGATCATTACCACCAAGTATCATCAAGATTGTGTGAAAAAATATTTGCTGGTATTTTGGAAACTCGTTATTGCTTAGAAGCCTTGCAACCCCTCTCAATGAAAGTGCTTTTCCACAGTCTGTGCCTAGGGCTACTTGAAGAGGAAACAAAGCATAGAGACAAAACTGAGAACTCCTTTATTTTGTCAAGTTTCAAAGAGCTACTACAAACCATGTTGGATTTAGAGTTCCAAATTCATCTATCTAAATAGGAGAGAACAGAGGGAAACCTAAATATAAAAACTGCTACTGTACACGAACGCTTCAATCTAGAAGAACTAAATTTTGGTGAGCCAAGTGGGATTTGTGTACTGATCATTATCACCAAGTATCAACAAGATTTTGTGAAAAAATATTTGCTGGTATTTCGGAAACGCGTTATTCCTTAGAAGCTTGGCAACCCATCTCAATGAAAGTGCTTCCACAGTCTGTGCCTAGGGCTACTTGAAGTGGAAACAATCCATAGAGACAAAACTGAGAACTCCTTTATTTTGTCAAGTTTCAAAGAGCTACTACAAACCATGTTGGATTTAGAGTTCCAAATTCATCCATCTGTATAGGAGAGAACAGAGGGAAACCTAAATATAAAAACTGCTACTGTACACGAACGCTTCAACCTAGAAGAACTAAATTTGGTGAGCCAAGTGGGATATGTGTACTGATCATTAGCAACAAGTATCATCAAGATTGGGTGAAAAAATATTTGCTGGTATTTCGGAAACTCGTTATTTCTTAGAAGCTTGGCAACCCCTCTCAATGAAAGTGCTTTTTCACAGTCTGTGCCTAGGGCTACTTGAAGAGAAAACAAACCATAGAGACAAATCTGAGAACTCCTTTATTATGTCAAGTTTCAAAGAGATACTACAAACCATGTTGGATTCAGAGTTCCAAATTCATCTATCTATATAGGAGAGAACAGAGGGAAACTTAAATATAAAAACTGCTACTGTAGACGAACGCGTCAACCTAGAAGAACAAAATTTGGTAAGCCAAGTGGGACTTGTGTGCTGATCTTTACCACCAAGTATCATCAAGATTGGGTGAAAAAATATTTGCTGGTATTTCGGAAACTCGTTATTTCTTAGAAGCTTGGCAACCCCTCTCAATGAAAGTACTTTTCAACAGTCTGTGCCTAGGGCTACATGAAAAGGAAAGAAACCATAGACACAAATCTGAGAACTCCTTTATTTTGTCAAGTTTCAAAGAGCTACTACAAACCATGTTGGATTTAGAGTTCCAAATTCATCTATCTATATAGGAGAGAACAGAGGGAAACTTAAATATAAAAACTGCTACTGTAGACGAACGCGTCAACCTAGAAGAACAAAATTTGGTAAGCCAAGTGGGATTTGTGTACTGATCATTACCACCAAGTATCATCAAGATTGGGTGAAAAAATATTTGCTAGTATTTCGGAAACTCGTTATTTCTTAGAAGCTTGGCAACCCCTTCAATGAAAGTGCTATTCCACAGTCTGTGCCCAGGGCTACTTGAAGAGGAAACAAACCATAGAGGCAAATCTGAGAACTCCTTTATTTTGTAAAGTTTCAAAGAGCTACTACAAACCATGTTCGATTTAGAGTTCCACATTCATCTATCTATATTGGAGAGAACAGAGGGAAACCTATATATAAAAACTGCTACTGTAGACGAACGCTTCAACCTAGAAGAACAAAATTTGGTGAGCCAAGTGGGATTAGTGTACTGATCCTTAGCACCAAGTATCATCAAGATTGGGTGAAAAAATATTTGCTGGTATTTCGGAAACTCGTAATTTCTTAGAAGCTTGGCAACCCCTCTCAATGAAAGTGCTTTTCCACAGTCTGTGCCTAGGGCTACTTGAAGAGGAAACAATCCATAGAGACAAAACTGAGAACTCCTTTATTTTGTCAAGTTTCAAAGAGCTACTACAAACCATGTTGGATTTAGAGTTCCAAATTCATCTATCTGTATAGGAGAGAACAGAGGGAAACCTAAATATAAAAACTGCTACTGTACACGAACGCTTCAACCTAGAAGAACTAAATTTGGTGAGCCAAGTGGGATATGTGTACTGATCATTAGCAAAAAGTATCATCAAGATTGGGTGAAAAAATATTTGCTGGTATTTCTGAAACTCGTTATTTCTTAGAAGCTTAGCAACCCCTCTCAATGAAAGTGCTTTTCCACAGTCTGTGCCTAGGGCTACTTGAAGAGGAAACAAACCATATAGACAAATCTGAGAACTCCTTTATTTTGTCAAGATTCAAAGAGCTACTACAAACCATGTTGGATTTAGAGTTCCAAATTCATCTATCTATATAGGAGAGAACAGAGGGAAACTTAAATATAAAAACTGCTACTGTAGACGAACGCGTCAACTTAGAAGAACAAAACTTGGTAAGCCAAGTGGGATTTGTGTACTGATCATTACCACCAAGTATCATCAAGATTGGGTGAAAAAATATTTGCTAGAATTTCAGAAACTCGTTATTGCTTAGAAGCTTGGCAACCCCTTCAATGAAAGTGATATTCCACAGTCTGTGCCCAGGGCTACTTGAAGAGGAAACAAACCATAGAGGCAAATCTGAGAACTCCTTTATTTTGTAAAGTTTCAAAGAGCTACTACAAAGCATGGTGGATTTAGAGTTCCAAATTCATCTATCTGTATAGGAGAGAACAGAGGGAAACCTAAATATAAAAACTGCTACTGTACACGAACGCTTCAACCTAGAAGAACTAAATTTGGTGAGCCAAGTGGGATATGTGTACTGATCATTAGCAACAAGTATCATCAAGATTGGGTGAAAAAATATTTGCTGGTATTTCTGAAACTCGTTATTTCTTAGAAGCTTGGCAACCCCTCTCAATGAAAGTGCTTTTCCACAGTCTGTGCCCAGGGCTATTTGAAGAGGAAACAAACCATAGAGACAAATCTGAGAACTCCTTTATTTTGTCAAGATTCAAAGAGCTACTACAAACCATGTTGGATTTAGAGTTCCAAATTCATCTATCTATATAGGAGAGAACAGAGGGAAATCAAAATATAAAAACTGCTACTGTAGACGAACGCTTCAACCAAGAAGAACTAAATTCGGTGAGCTAAGTGGGATTTGTGTCCTGATCATTACCGCCAAGTATCATCAAGTTTGGTTGAAAAAATATTTGTTGGTATTTCGGAAACTCGTAATATCTTGGAAGCTTGGCAACCCCTTTCAATGAAAATGCTTTTCCACAGTCTTTTCTTAGGGCTACTTGAAGAGGAAACAAACCATAGAGACAAAAATGAGAACTCCTTTATTTTATCAAGTTTCAAAGAGCTACTACAATCCATGTTGGATTTAGAGTTCCAAATTCATCTATCTATATAGCAGAGAACAGAGGGAAACCTAAATATAAAAACTGCTACTGTACACGAACGCTTCAACCTAGAAGAACTAAATTTGGTGAGCCAAGTGGGATATGTGTACTGATCATTAGCAACAAGTATCATCAAGATTGGGTGAAAAAATATTTGCTGGTATTTCTGAAACTCGTTATTTCTTAGAAGCTTGGCAACCCCTCTCAATGAAAGTGGTTTTCCACAGTCTGTGCCTAGGGCTACTTGAAGAGGAAACAAACCATAGAGACAAATCTGAGAACTCCTTTATTTTGTCAAGATTCAAAGAGCTACTACAAACCATGTTGGATTTAGAGTTCCAAATTCATCTATCTGTATAGGAGAGAACAGAGGGAAACCTAAATATAAAAACTGCTACTGTACACGAACGCTTCAACCTAGAAGAACTAAATTTGGTGAGCCAAGTGCGAATTGTGTACTGATCATTACCACCAAGTATCATCAAGATTGGGTGAAAAAATATTTGCTGGTATTTCGGAAACTCGTTATTTCTTAGAAGCTTGCCAACCCCTCTCAATGAAAGTACTTTTCAACAGTCTGTGCCTAGGGCTACTTGAAAAGGAAAGAAACCATAGACACAAATCTGAGAACTCCTTTATTTTGTCAAGTTTCAAAGAGCTACTACAAACCATGTTGGATTTAGAGTTCCAAATTCATCTATCTATATTGGAGAGAACCGAGAGAAACCTAAATATAAAAACTGCTAATGTAGACAAACGCTTCAACCTAGAAGAACAAAATTTGAGCCAAGTGGGATTTGTGTACTGATCATTACCTCCAAGTATCAACAAGATTGTGTGAAAAAATATTTGCTGGTATTTCGGAAACTCCTTATTTCTTAGAAGCTTTGCAACCCATCTCAATGAAAGTGCTTTTGCACAGTCTGTGCCTAGGGCTACTTGAAGAGGAAACACACCATAGAGACAAAACTGAGAACTCCTTTATTTTGTCAAGTTTCAAAGAGCTACTACAAACCATGTTGGATTTAGAGTTCCATATTCATCTATCTATATATGAGAGAACAGAGTGAAACCTAAATATAAAAACTGCTACTGTAGACGAACGCTTCAACCTAGAAGAACAATTTTGGTGAGCCAAGTGGGATTTGTGTACTGATCATTACCACCAAGTATCATCAAGATTGTGTGAAAAAATATTTGCTGGTATTTTGGAAACTCGTTATTGCTTAGAAGCCTTGCAACCCCTCTCAATGAAAGTGCTTTTCCACAGTCTGTGCCTAGGGCTACTTGAAGAGGAAACAAAGCATAGAGACAAAACTGAGAACTCCTTTATTTTGTCAAGTTTCAAAGAGCTACTACAAACCATGTTGGATTTAGAGTTCCAAATTCATCTATCTAAATAGGAGAGAACAGAGGGAAACCTAAATATAAAAACTGCTACTGTACACGAACGCTTCAATCTAGAAGAACTAAATTTTGGTGAGCCAAGTGGGATTTGTGTACTGATCATTATCACCAAGTATCAACAAGATTTTGTGAAAAAATATTTGCTGGTATTTCGGAAACGCGTTATTCCTTAGAAGCTTGGCAACCCATCTCAATGAAAGTGCTTCCACAGTCTGTGCCTAGGGCTACTTGAAGTGGAAACAATCCATAGAGACAAAACTGAGAACTCCTTTATTTTGTCAAGTTTCAAAGAGCTACTACAAACCATGTTGGATTTAGAGTTCCAAATTCATCCATCTGTATAGGAGAGAACAGAGGGAAACCTAAATATAAAAACTGCTACTGTACACGAACGCTTCAACCTAGAAGAACTAAATTTGGTGAGCCAAGTGGGATATGTGTACTGATCATTAGCAACAAGTATCATCAAGATTGGGTGAAAAAATATTTGCTGGTATTTCTGAAACTCGTTATTTCTTAGAAGCTTAGCAACCCCTCTCAATGAAAGTGCTTTTCCACAGTCTGTGCCTAGGGCTACTTGAAGAGGAAACAAACCATATAGACAAATCTGAGAACTCCTTTATTTTGTCAAGATTCAAAGAGCTACTACAAACCATGTTGGATTTAGAGTTCCAAATTCATCTATCTATATAGGAGAGAACAGAGGGAAACTTAAATATAAAAACTGCTACTGTAGACGAACGCGTCAACTTAGAAGAACAAAACTTGGTAAGCCAAGTGGGATTTGTGTACTGATCATTACCACCAAGTATCATCAAGATTGGGTGAAAAAATATTTGCTAGAATTTCAGAAACTCGTTATTGCTTAGAAGCTTGGCAACCCCTTCAATGAAAGTGATATTCCACAGTCTGTGCCCAGGGCTACTTGAAGAGGAAACAAACCATAGAGGCAAATCTGAGAACTCCTTTATTTTGTAAAGTTTCAAAGAGCTACTACAAAGCATGGTGGATTTAGAGTTCCAAATTCATCTATCTGTATAGGAGAGAACAGAGGGAAACCTAAATATAAAAACTGCTACTGTACACGAACGCTTCAACCTAGAAGAACTAAATTTGGTGAGCCAAGTGGGATATGTGTACTGATCATTAGCAACAAGTATCATCAAGATTGGGTGAAAAAATATTTGCTGGTATTTCTGAAACTCGTTATTTCTTAGAAGCTTGGCAACCCCTCTCAATGAAAGTGCTTTTCCACAGTCTGTGCCCAGGGCTATTTGAAGAGGAAACAAACCATAGAGACAAATCTGAGAACTCCTTTATTTTGTCAAGATTCAAAGAGCTACTACAAACCATGTTGGATTTAGAGTTCCAAATTCATCTATCTATATAGGAGAGAACAGAGGGAAATCAAAATATAAAAACTGCTACTGTAGACGAACGCTTCAACCAAGAAGAACTAAATTCGGTGAGCTAAGTGGGATTTGTGTCCTGATCATTACCGCCAAGTATCATCAAGTTTGGTTGAAAAAATATTTGTTGGTATTTCGGAAACTCGTAATATCTTGGAAGCTTGGCAACCCCTTTCAATGAAAATGCTTTTCCACAGTCTTTTCTTAGGGCTACTTGAAGAGGAAACAAACCATAGAGACAAAAATGAGAACTCCTTTATTTTATCAAGTTTCAAAGAGCTACTACAATCCATGTTGGATTTAGAGTTCCAAATTCATCTATCTATATAGCAGAGAACAGAGGGAAACCTAAATATAAAAACTGCTACTGTACACGAACGCTTCAACCTAGAAGAACTAAATTTGGTGAGCCAAGTGGGATATGTGTACTGATCATTAGCAACAAGTATCATCAAGATTGGGTGAAAAAATATTTGCTGGTATTTCTGAAACTCGTTATTTCTTAGAAGCTTGGCAACCCCTCTCAATGAAAGTGGTTTTCCACAGTCTGTGCCTAGGGCTACTTGAAGAGGAAACAAACCATAGAGACAAATCTGAGAACTCCTTTATTTTGTCAAGATTCAAAGAGCTACTACAAACCATGTTGGATTTAGAGTTCCAAATTCATCTATCTGTATAGGAGAGAACAGAGGGAAACCTAAATATAAAAACTGCTACTGTACACGAACGCTTCAACCTAGAAGAACTAAATTTGGTGAGCCAAGTGCGAATTGTGTACTGATCATTACCACCAAGTATCATCAAGATTGGGTGAAAAAATATTTGCTGGTATTTCGGAAACTCGTTATTTCTTAGAAGCTTGCCAACCCCTCTCAATGAAAGTACTTTTCAACAGTCTGTGCCTAGGGCTACTTGAAAAGGAAAGAAACCATAGACACAAATCTGAGAACTCCTTTATTTTGTCAAGTTTCAAAGAGCTACTACAAACCATGTTGGATTTAGAGTTCCAAATTCATCTATCTATATTGGAGAGAACCGAGAGAAACCTAAATATAAAAACTGCTAATGTAGACAAACGCTTCAACCTAGAAGAACAAAATTTGAGCCAAGTGGGATTTGTGTACTGATCATTACCTCCAAGTATCAACAAGATTGTGTGAAAAAATATTTGCTGGTATTTCGGAAACTCCTTATTTCTTAGAAGCTTTGCAACCCATCTCAATGAAAGTGCTTTTGCACAGTCTGTGCCTAGGGCTACTTGAAGAGGAAACACACCATAGAGACAAAACTGAGAACTCCTTTATTTTGTCAAGTTTCAAAGAGCTACTACAAACCATGTTGGATTTAGAGTTCCATATTCATCTATCTATATATGAGAGAACAGAGTGAAACCTAAATATAAAAACTGCTACTGTAGACGAACGCTTCAACCTAGAAGAACAATTTTGGTGAGCCAAGTGGGATTTGTGTACTGATCATTACCACCAAGTATCATCAAGATTGTGTGAAAAAATATTTGCTGGTATTTTGGAAACTCGTTATTGCTTAGAAGCCTTGCAACCCCTCTCAATGAAAGTGCTTTTCCACAGTCTGTGCCTAGGGCTACTTGAAGAGGAAAC
>NW_027517639.1:0-41161 GCF_048772815.1 Callospermophilus lateralis
GTTTGATTTAGAGTTTCAAACACATCTATCTATATAGCAGAAAACAGAGTGAAACCTAAAAATTCAAACTGTTACTGGAAACGAACGCTTGAACCTAGAAGAGTGAAAGTTGGGCAGCCAAGTGGGATTAGTGAACTGATCATTACCACCAAGTATCATCAAGATTTGGTGAAAAAATGTTTGCTGAAATTTCAGCAAACGAGTAGTTTTGTGGAAGCTTGGCAACCCCTTTCAAACGAAAGTGTTCTTCGCCAGTCTCTGCATGGGGTACTTCAAGAAGAAACAAACCATGGAGATAGAACTTAGAACTACTTCATTTGGTCAAGGTTCAAGGAGCTAGCACAAACCGTGTTTGATTAAGAATTCCAAACACATCTATCTATGTAGGAGAAAACAGAGTGAAACCTAAAAATTCAAACTGTTACTGGAAACGAATGCTTCAACCTAGAAGAATAAAAATTGGGAAGCCAAGTGGGATTAGTGAACTGATCATTACCCCCAAGTATCATCAAGATTTGGTGAAAAAATGTTTGCTGAGATTTCAGCAAACTAGTAGTTTTTTGGAAGCTTGGCAACCCCTTTCAAACGAAAGTGTTTTTCGCCAGTCTCTGCATGGGGTACTTCAAGATTAAACAAACCATAGAGATAGAACTTAGAACTACTTCATTTGGTCAAGTTTCAAGGAGCTAGCACAAACCGTGTTTGATTTAGAGTTTCAAACACATCTATCTATATAGCAGAAAACAGAGTGAAACCTAAAAATTCAAAGTGTTACTGGAAACGAACGCTGAACCTAGAAGAGTGAAAATTGGGCAGCCAAGTGGGCTTAGTGAACTGATCATTACCACCAAGTATCATCAAGATTTGGTGAAAAAATATTTGCTGAGATTTCAGCAAACTAGTAGTTTTTTGGAAGCTTGGCAACCCCTTTCAAACCAAAGTGTTCTTCGCCAGTCTCTGCATGGGGTACTTCAAGAGGAAACAAACCATAGAGATAGAACTTAGAACTACTTCATTTTGTCAAGTTTCACGGAGCTAGCACAAACCGTGTTTGATTTAGAGTTTCAAACACATCTATCTATATAGCAGAAAACAGAGTGAAACCTAAAAATTCAAACTGTTACTGGAAACGAACGCTTGAACCTAGAAGAGTGAAAGTTGGGCAGCCAAGTGGGATTAGTGAACTGATCATTACCACCAAGTATCATCAAGATTTGGTGAAAAAATGTTTGCTGAGATTTCAGCAAACTAGTAGTTTTTTGGAAGCTTGGCAACCCCTTTCAAACGAAAGTGTTCTTCGCCAGTCTCTGCATGGGGTACTTCAAGAGGAAACAAACCATAGAGATAGAACTTAGAACAACTTCATTTTGTCAAGTTTCAAGGAGCAAACCAAACCGTGTTTGATTTAGAGTTTCAAACACATCTATCTATATAGCAGAAAACAGAGTGAAACCTAAAAATTCAAAGTGTTACTGGAAACGAACGCTTGAACCTAGAAGAGTGAAATTTGGGCAGCCAAGTTGGCTTAGTGAACTGATCATTACCACCAAGTATCATCAAGATTTGGTGAAAAAATGGTTGCTGAGATTTCAGCAAACTAGTAGTTTTTTGGAAGCTTGGCAACCCCTTTTCAAACGAAAGTGTTCTTCGCCAGTCTCTGCATGGGGTACTTCAAGAGGAAACAAACCATAGACATAGAACTTAGAACTACTTCATTTTGTCAAGTTTCACGGAGCTAGCACAAACCGTGTTTGATTCAGAGTTTCAAGCACATCTATCTATATAGCAGAAAACAGAGTGAAACCTAAAATTTCAAAGTGTTACTGGAAACGAACTCTTGAACCTAGAAGAGTAAAAATTGGGCAGCCAAGTGGGCTTAGTGAACTGATCATTACCACCAAGTATCATCAAGATTTGGTGAAAAAATGTTTGCTGAGATTTCAGCAAACGAGTAGTTTTTTGGAAGCTTGGCAACCCCTTTCAAACGAAAGTGTTCTTCGCCAGTCTCTGCATGGGGTACTTCAAGAGGAAACAAACCATAGAGATAGAACTTAGAACTACTTCATTTTGTCAAGTTTCACGGAGCTAGCACAAACCGTGTTTGATTTAGAGTTTCAAACACATCTGTCTATAGAGCAGAAAACAGAGTGAAACCTAAAAATTCAAACTGTTACTGGAAACGAACGCTTGAACCTAGAAGAGTGAAAGTTGGGCAGCCAAGTGGGATTAGTGAACTGTCATTACCACCAAGTATCATCAAGATTTGGTGAAAAAATGTTTGCTGAGATTTCAGCAAACTAGTAGTTTTTTGGAAGCTTGGCAACCCCTTTCAAACGAAAGTGGTTTTCGCCAGTCTCTACATGGGGTACTTCAAGAGGAAACAATCCATAGAGATAGAACTTAGAACTACTTCATTTGCTCAAGTTTCAAGGAGCTAGCACAAACCGTGTTTGATTTAGAGTTTCAAACACATCTATCTATATAGCAGAAAACAGAGTGAAACCTAAAAATTCAAAGTGTTACTGGAAACGAACGCTTGAACCTAGAAGAGTGAAAATTGGGCAGCCAAGTGGGCTTAGTGAACTGATCATTACCACCAAGTATCATCAAGATTTGGTGAAAAAATGTTTGCTGAGATTTCAGCAAACGAGTAGTTTTTTGGAAGCTTGGCAACCCCTTTCAAATAAAGTGTTTTTCGCCAGTCTCTGCATGGGGTACTTCAAGAGGAAACAAACCATAGAGATAGAACTTAGAACTACTTCATTTGGTCAAGTTTCAAGGAGCTAGCACAAACCGTGTTTGATTTAGAATTCCAAACACAGCTATCTATGTAGGAGAAAACAGAGTAAAACCTAAAAATTCAAACTGTTACTGGAAACGAATGCTTCAACCTAGAAGAATAAAAATTGGGCAGCCAAGTGGGATTAGTGAACTGATCATTACCACCAAGTATCATCAAGATTTGGTGAAAAAATGTTTGCTGAGATTTCAGCAAACTAGTAGTTTTTTGGAAGCTTGGCAACCCCTTTCAAACGAAAGTGTTTTTCGCCAGTCTCTGCATGGGGTACTTCAAGAGGAAACAAACCATAGAGATAGAACTTAGAACTACTTCATTTTGTCAAGTTTCACGGAGCTAGCACAAACCGTGTTTGATTTAGAGTTTCAAACACATCTGTCTATATAGCAGAAAACAGAGTGAAACCTAAAAATTCAAACTGTTAGTGGAAACGAACGCTTGAACCTAGAAGAGTGAAAGTTGGGCAGCCAAGTGGGATTAGTGAACTGATCATTACCACCAAGTATCATCAAGATTTGGTGAAAAAATGTTTGCTGAGATTTCAGCAAACTAGTAGTTTTTTGGAAGCTTGGCAACCCCTTTCAAACGAAAGTGGTTTTCGCCAGTCTCTACATGGGGTACTTCAAGAGGAAACAATCCATAGAGATAGAACTTAGAACTACTTCATTTGCTCAAGTTTCAAGGAGCTAGCACAAACCGTGTTTGATTTAGAGTTTCAAACACATCTATCTATATAGCAGAAAACAGAGTGAAACCTAAAAATTCAACGTGTTACTGGAAACGAACGCTTGAACCTTGAAGAGTGAAAATTGGGCAGCCAAGTGGGCTTAGTGAACTGATCATTACCACCAAGTATCATCAAGATTTGGTGAAAAAATGTTTGCTGAGATTTCAGCAAACGAGTAGTTTTTTGGAAGCTTGGCAACCCCTTTCAAATAAAGTGTTTTTCGCCAGTCTCTGCATGGGGTACTTCAAGAGGTAACAAACCATAGAGATAGAACTTAGAACTACTTCATTTGGTCAAGTTTCAAGGAGCTAGCACAAACCGTGTTTGATTTAGAATTCCAAACACAGCTATCTATGTAGGAGAAAACAGAGTGAAACCTAAAAATTCAAACTGTTACTGGAAACGAATGCTTCAACCTAGAAGAATAAAAATTGGGCAGCCAAGTGGGATTAGTGAACTGATCATTACCACCAAGTATCATCAAGATTTGGTGAAAAAATGCTTGCTGAGATTTCAGCAAACTAGTAGTTTTTTGGAAGCTTGGCAACCCCTTTCAAACGAAAGTTTTTTTCGCCAGTCTCTGCATGGGGTACTTCAAGAGGAAACAAACCATAGAGATAGAACTTAGAACTACTTCATTTTGTCAAGTTTCACGGAGCTAGCACAAACCGTGTTTGATTCAGAGTTTCAAGCACATCTATCTATATATCAGAAAACAGAGTGAAACCTAAAATTTCAAAGTGTTACTGGATACGAACTCTTGAACCTAGAAGAGTAAAAATTGGGCAGCCAAGTGGGCTTAGTGAACTGATCATTACCACCAAGTATCATCAAGTTTTGGTGAAAAAATGTTTGCTGAGATTTCAGCAAACTAGTAGTTTTTTGGAAGCTTGGCAACCCCTTTCAAACGAAAGTGTTTTTCGCCAGTCTCTGCATGGGGTACTTCAAGAGGAAACAAACCGTAGAGATAGAACTTAGAACTACTTCATTTTGTCAAGTTTCAAGGAGCTAGCACAAACCGTGTTTGATTTAGAGTTTCAAACACATCTATCTATATAGCAGAAAACAGAGTGAAACCTAAAAATTCAAAGTGTTACTGGAAACGAACGCTTGAACCTAGAAGAGTGAAAATTGGGCAGCCAAGTGGGCTTAGTGAACTCATCATTACCACCAAGTATCTTCAAGATTTGGTGAAAAAATGTTTGCTGATATTTCAGCAAACGAGTAGTTTTTTGGAGGCTTGGCAACCCCTTTCAAACTAAAGTGTTCTTCGCCAGTCTCTGCATGGGGTACTTCAAGAGAAAACAAACCATAGAGATAGAACTTAGAACTACTTCATTTTGTCAAGTTTCACGGAGCTAGCACAAACCGTGTTTGATTTAGAGTTTCAAACACATCTATCTATATAGCAGAAAACAGAGTGAAACCTAAAAATTCAAACTGTTACTGGAAACGAACGCTTGAACCTAAAAGAGTGAAAGTTGGGCAGCCAAGTGGGATTAGTGAACTGATCATTACCACCAAGTATCATCAAGATTTGGTGAAAAAATGTTTGCTGAGATTTCAGCAAACTAGTAGTTTTTTGGAAGCTTGGCAACCCCTTTCAAACGAAAGTGTTTTTCGCCAGTCTCTTCATGGGGTACTTCAAGAGGAAATAAACCATAGAGATAGAACTTAGAACTACTTCATTTTGTCAAGTTTCACGGAGCTAGCACAAACCGTGTTTGATTCAGAGTTTCAAGCACATCTATCTGTATAGCAGAAAACAGAGTGAAACCTAAAAATTCAAACTGTTACTGGAAACGAACGCTTGAACCTAGAAGAGTGAAAGTTGGGCAGCCAAGTGGGATTAGTGAACTGATCATTACCACCAAGTATCATCAAGATTTGGTGAAAAAATGTTTGCTGAGATTTCAGCAAACGAGTAGTTTTTTGGAAGCTTGGCAACCCCTTTCAAATAAAGTGTTTTTCGCCAGTCTCTGCATGGGGTACTTCAAGAGGTAACAAACCATAGAGATAGAACTTAGAACTACTTCATTTGGTCAAGTTTCAAGGAGCTAGCACAAACCGTGTTTGATTTAGAATTCCAAACACAGCTATCTATGTAGGAGAAAACAGAGTGAAACCTAAAAATTCAAACTGTTACTGGAAACGAATGCTTCAACCTAGAAGAATAAAAATTGGTCAGCCAAGTGGGCTTAGTGAACTGATCATTACCACCAAGTATCATCAAGATTTGGTGAAAAAATGTTTGCTGAGATTTCAGCAAACTAGTAGTTTTTTGGAAGCTTGGCAACCCCTTTCAAACGAAAGTTTTTTTCGCCAGTCTCTGCATGGGGTACTTCAAGAGGAAACAAACCATAGAGATAGAACTTAGAACTACTTCATTTTGTCAAGTTTCACGGAGCTAGCACAAACCGTGTTTGATTCAGAGTTTCAAGCACATCTATCTATATATCAGAAAACAGAGTGAAACCTAAAATTTCAAAGTGTTACTGGAAACGAACTCTTGAACGTAGAAGAGTAAAAATTGGGCAGCCAAGTGGGCTTAGTGAACTGATCATTACCACCAAGTATCATCAAGTTTTGGTGAAAAAATGTTTGCTGAGATTTCAGCAAACTAGTAGTTTTTTGGAAGCTTGGCAACCCCTTTCAAACGAAAGTGTTTTTCGCCAGTCTCTGCATGGGGTACTTCAAGAGGAAACAAACCGTAGAGATAGAACTTAGAACTACTTCATTTTGTCAAGTTTCAAGGAGCTAGCACAAACCGTGTTTGATTTAGAGTTTCAAACACATCTATCTATATAGCAGAAAACAGAGTGAAACCTAAAAATTCAAAGTGTTACTGGAAACGAACGCTTGAACCTAGAAGAGTGAAAATTGGGCAGCCAAGTGGGCTTAGTGAACTCATCATTACCACCAAGTATCTTCAAGATTTGGTGAAAAAATGTTTGCTGATATTTCAGCAAACGAGTAGTTTTTTGGAGGCTTGGCAACCCCTTTCAAACGAAAGTGTTCTTCGCCAGTCTCTGCATGGGGTACTTCAAGAGGAAACAAACCATAGAGATAGAACTTAGAACTACTTCATTTTGTCAAGTTTCACGGAGCTAGCACAAACCGTGTTTGATTTAGAGTTTCAAACACATCTGTCTATATAGCAGAAAACAGAGTGAAACCTAAAAATTCAAACTGTTACTGGAAACGAACGCTTGAACCTAGAAGAGTGAAAGTTGGGCAGCCAAGTGGGCTTAGTGAACTGATCATTACCACCAAGTATCATCAAGATTTGGTGAAAAAATGTTTGCTGAGATTTCAGCAAACTAGTAGTTTTTTGGAAGCTTGGCAACCCCTTTCAAATAAAGTGTTTTTCGCCAGTCTCTGCATGGGGTACTTCAAGAGGAAACAAACCATAGAGATAGAACTTAGAACTACTTCATTTGGTCAAGTTTCAAGGAGCTAGCACAAACCGTGTTTGATTTAGAATTCCAAACACAGCTATCTATGTAGGAGAAAACAGAGTGAAACCTAAAAATTCAAACTGTTACTGGAAACGAATGCTTCAACCTAGAAGAATAAAAATTGGGCAGCCAAGTGGGATTAGTGAACTGATCATTACCACCAAGTATCATCAAGATTTGGTGAAAAAATGTTTGCTGAGATTTCAGCAAACTAGTAGTTTTTTGGAAGCTTGGCAACCCCTTTCAAACGAAAGTGTTTTTCGCCAGTCTCTGCATGGGGTACTTCAAGAGGAAACAAACCATAGAGATAGAACTTAGAACTACTTCATTTTGTCAAGTTTCACGGAGCTAGCACAAACCGTGTTTGATTTAGAGTTTCAAACACATCTGTCTATATAGCAGAAAACAGAGTGAAACCTAAAAATTCAAACTGTTACTGGAAACGAACGCTTGAACCTAGAAGAGTGAAAGTTGGGCAGCCAAGTGGGATTAGTGAACTGATCATTACCACCAAGTATCATCAAGATTTGGTGAAAAAATATTTGCTGAGATTTCAGCAAACTAGTAGTTTTTTGGAAGCTTGGCAACCCCTTTCAAACGAAAGTGGTTTTCGCCAGTCTCTACATGGGGTACTTCAAGAGGAAACAATCCATAGAGATAGAACTTAGAACTACTTCATTTGCTCAAGTTTCAAGGAGCTAGCACAAACCGTGTTTGATTTAGAGTTTCAAACACATCTATCTATATAGCAGAAAACAGAGTGAAACCTAAAAATTCAAAGTGTTACTGGAAACGAACGCTTGAACCTAGAAGAGTAAAAATTGGGCAGCCAAGTGGGCTTAGTGAACTGATCATTACCACCAAGTATCATCAAGATTTGGTGAAAAAATGTTTCCTGAGATTTCAGCAAACGAGTAGTTATTTGGAAGCTTGGCAACCCCTTTCAAATAAAGTGTTTTTCGCCAGTCTCTGCATGGGGAACTTCAAGAGGTAACAAACCATAGAGATAGAACTTAGAACAACTTCATTTGGTCAAGTTTCAAAGAGCTAGCACAAACCGTGTTTGATTTAGAATTCCAAACACAGCTATCTATGTAGGAGAAAACAGAGTGAAACCTAAAAATTCAAACTGTTACTGGAAACGAATGCTTCAACCTAGAAGAATAAAAATTGGGCAGCCAAGTGGGATTAGTGAACTGATCATTACCACCAAGTATCATCAAGATTTGGTGAAAAAATGTTTGCTGAGATTTCAGCAAACTAGTAGTTTTTTGGAAGCTTGGCAACCCCTTTCAAACGAAAGTGTTTTTCGCCAGTCTCTTCATGGGGTACTTCAAGAGGAAACAAACCATAGAGATAGAACTTAGAACTACTTCATTTTGTCAAGTTTCACGGAGCTAGCACAAACCGTGTTTGATTCAGAGTTTCAAGCACATCTATCTATATATCAGAAAACAGAGTGAAACCTAAAATTTCAAAGTGTTACTGGAAACGAACTCTTGAACCTAGAAGAGTAAAAATTGGGCAGCCAAGTGGGCTTAGTGAACTGATCATTACCACCAAGTATCATCAAGTTTTGGTGAAAAAATGTTTGCTGAGATTTCAGGAAACTAGTAGTTTTTTGGAACCTTGGCAACCCCTTTCAAACGAAAGTGTTTTTCGCCAGTCTCCTCATGGGGTACTTCAAGAGGAAACAAACCATAGAGATAGAACTTAGAACTACTTCATTTTGTCAAGTTTCAAGGAGCTAGCACAAACCGTGTTTGATTTAGAGTTTCAAACACATCTATCTATATAGCAGAAAACAGAGTGAAACCTAACAATTCAAAGTGTTACTGGAAACGAACGCTTGAACCTAGAAGAGTGAAAATTGGGCAGCCAAGTGGGCTTAGTGAACTGATCATTACCACCAAGTATCATCAAGATTTGGTGAAAAAAGGTTTGCTGAGATTTCAGCAAACTAGTAGTTTTTTGGAAGCTTGGCAACCCCTTTCAAACGAAAGTGTTTTTCGCCAGTCTCTGCATGGGGTACTTCAAGAGGAAACAAACCATAGAGATAGAACTTACAACTACTTCATTTTGTCAAGTTTCAAGGAGCTAGCACAAACCGTGTTTGATTTAGAGTTTCAAAGACATCTATCTATATAGCAGAAAACAGAGTGAAACCTAAAATTTCAAAGTGTTACTGGAAACGAACGCTTGAACCTAGAAGAGTAAAAATTGGGCTGCCAAGTGGGCTTAGTGAACTGATCATGACCACCAAGTATCATCAAGATTTGGTGAAAAAATGTTTGCTCAGATTTCAGCAAACTAGTAGTTTTTTGGAAGCTTGGCAACCCCTTTAAAACGAAAGTGTTTTTCGCCAGTCTCTGCATGGGGTACTTCAAGAGGAAACAAACCATAGAGATAGAACTTAGAACTACTTCATTTGGTCAAGTTTCAAGGAGCTAGCACAAACCGTGTTTGATTTAGAATTCCAAACACAGCTATTTATGTAGGAGAAAACAGAGTGAAACCTAAAAATTCAAACAGTTACTGAAAACGAAAGCTTCAACCTAGAAGAATAAAATTTGGGCAGCCAAGTGGGATTAGTGAACTGATCATTACCACCAAGTATCATCAAGATTTGGTGAAAAAATGTTTGCTGAGATTTCAGCAAACTAGTAGTTTTTTGGAAGCTTGGCAACCCCTTTCAAACGAAAGTGTTTTTCGCCAGTCTCTTCATGGGGTACTTCAAGAGGAAACAAACCATAGAGATAGAACTTAGAACTACTTCATTTTGTCAAGTTTCACGGAGCTAGCACAAACCGTGTTTGATTCAGAGTTTCAAGCACATCTATCTATATAGCAGAAAACAGAGTGAAACCTAAAATTTCAAAGTGTTACTGGAAACGAACTCTTGAACCTAGAAGAGTAAAAATAGGGCAGCCAAGTGGGCTTAGTGAACTGATCATTACCACCAAGTATCATCAAGTTTTGGTGAAAAAATGTTTGCTGAGATTTCAGGAAACTAGTAGTTTTTTGGAACCTTGGCAACCCCTTTCAAACGAAAGTGTTTTTCGGCAGTCTCTGCATGGGGTACTTCAAGAGGAAACAAACCATAGAGATAGAACTTACAACTACTTCATTTTGTCAAGTTTCAAGGAGCTAGCACAAACCGTGTTTGATTTAGAGTTTCAAACACATCTATCTATATAGCAGAAAACAGAGTGAAACCTAACAATTCAAAGTGTTACTGGAAACGAACGCTTGAACCTAGAAGAGTGAAAATTGGTCAGCCAAGTGGGCTTAGTGAACTGATCATTACCACCAAGTATCATCAAGATTTGGTGAAAAAAGGTTTGCTGAGATTTCAGCAAACGAGTAGTTTTTTGGAAGCTTGGCAACCCCTTTCAAACGAAAGTGTTCTTCGCCAGTCTCTGCATGGGGTACTTCAAGAGGAAACAAACCATAGAGATAGAACTTAGAACTACTTCATTTTGTCAAGTTTCACAAAGCTAGCACAAACCGTGTTTGATTTAGAGTTTCAAACACATCTGTCTATATAGCAGAAAACAGAGTGAAACCTAAAAATTCAAACTGTTACTGGAAACGAACGCTTGAACCTAGAAGAGTGAAAGTTGGGCAGCCAAGTGGGATTAGTGAACTGATCATTACCACCAAGTATCATCAAGATTTGGTGAAAAAATGTTTGCTGAGATTTCAGCAAACTAGTAGTTTTTTGGAAGCTTGGCCACCCCTTTCAAACGAAAGTGGTTTTCGCCAGTCTCTACATGGGGTATTTCAAGAGGAAACAATCCATAGAGATAGAACTTAGAACTACTTCATTTGCTCAAGTTTCAAGGAGCTAGCACAAACCGTGTTTGATTTAGAGTTTCAAACACATCTATCTATATAGCAGAAAACAGAGTGAAACCTAAAAATTCAAAGTGTTACTGGAAACGAACGCTTGAACCTAGAAGAGTGAAAATTGGGCAGCCAAGTGGGCTTCGTGAACTGATCATTACCACCAAGTATCATCAAGATTTGGTGAAAAAATGTTTGCTGAGATTTCAGCAAACGAGTAGTTTTTTAGAAGCTTGGCAACCCCTTTCAAATAAAGTGTTTTTCGCCAGTCTCTGCATGGGGTACTTCAAGAGGAAACAAACCATAGAGATAGAACTTAGAACTACTTCATTTGGTCAAGTTTCAAGGAGCTAGCACAAACCGTGTTTGATTTAGAATTCCAAACACAGCTATCTATGTAGGAGAAAACAGAGTGAAACCTAAAATCTCAAACTGTTACTGGAAACGAATGCTTCAACCTAGAAGAATAAAAATTGGGCAGCCAAGTGGGATTAGTGAACTGATCATTACCACCAAGTATCATCAAGATTTGGTGAAAAAATGTTTGCTGAGATTTCAGCAAACTAGTAGTTTTTTGGAAGCTTGGCAACCCCTTTCAATCGAAAGTGTTTTTCGCCAGTCTCTGCATGGGGTACTTCAAGAGGAAACAAACCATAGAGATAGAACTTACAACTACTTCATTTTGTCAAGTTTCAAGGAGCTAGCACAAACCGTGTTTGATTTAGAGTTTCAAAGACATCTATCTATATAGCAGAAAACAGAGTGAAACCTAAAATTTCAAAGTGTTACTGGAAACGAACGCTTGAACCTAGAAGAGTAAAAATTGGGCAGCCAAGTGGGCTTAGTGAACTGATCATTACCACCAAGTATCATCAAGTTTTGGTGAAAAAATGTTTGCTGAGATTTCAGCAAACTAGTAGTTTTTTGGAAGCTTGGCAACCCCTTTCAAACGAAAGTGTTCTTCGAAGTCTCTGCATGGGGTACTTCAAGAGGAAACAAACCATAGAGATAGAACTTAGAACTACTTCATTTTGTCAAGTTTCACGGAGCTAGCACAAACCGTGTTTGATTTAGAGTTTCAAACACATCTGTCTATATAGCAGAAAACAGAGTGAAACCTAAAAATTCAAACAGTCACTGGAAACGAAAGCTTCAACCTAGAAGAATAAAAATTGGGCAGCCAAGTGGGATTAGTGAACTGATCATTACCACCAAGTATCATCAAGATTTGGTGAAAAAATGTTTGCTGAGATTTCAGCAAACTAGTAGTTTTTTGGAAGCTTGGCAACCCCTTTCAAACGAAAGTTTTTTTCGCCAGTCTCTGCATGGGGTACTTCAAGAGGAAACAAACCATAGAGATAGAACTTAGAACTACTTCATTTTGTCAAGTTTCACGGAGCTAGCACAAACCGTGTTTGATTCAGAGTTTCAAGCACATCTATCTATATATCAGAAAACAGAGTGAAACCTAAAATTTCAAAGTGTTACTGGAAACGAACTCTTGAACCTAGAAGAGTAAAAATTGGGCAGCCAAGTGGGCTTAGTGAACTGATCATTACCACCAAGTATCATCAAGTTTTGGTGAAAAAATGTTTGCTGAGATTTCAGCAAACGAGTAGTTTTTTGGAAGCTTGGCAACCCCTTTCAAACGAAAGTGTTTTTCGCCAGTCTCTGCATGGGGTACTTCAAGAGGAAACAAACCGTAGAGATAGAACTTAGAACTACTTCATTTTGTCAAGTTTCAAGGAGCTAGCACAAACCGTGTTTGATTTAGAGTTTCAAACACATCTATCTATATAGCAGAAAACAGAGTGAAACCTAAAAATTCAAAGTGTTACTGGAAACGAACGCTTGAACCTAGAAGAGTGAAAATTGGGCAGCCAAGTGGCCTAGTGAACTCATCATTACCACCAAGTATCTTCAAGATTTGGTGAAAAAATGTTTGCTGATATTTCAGCAAACGAGTAGTTTTTTGGAGGCTTGGCAACCCCTTTCAAACGAAAGTGTTCTTCGCCAGTCTCTGCATGGGGTACTTCAAGAGAAAACAAACCATAGAGATAGAACTTAGAACTACTTCATTTTGTCAAGTTTCACGGAGCTAGCACAAACCGTGTTTGATTTAGAGTTTCAAACACATCTATCTATATAGCAGAAAACAGAGTGAAACCTAAAAATTCAAACTGTTACTGGAAACGAACGCTTGAACCTAAAAGAGTGAAAGTTGGGCAGCCAAGTGGGATTAGTGAACTGATCATTACCACCAAGTATCATCAAGATTTGGTGAAAAAATGTTTGCTGAGATTTCAGCAAACTAGTAGTTTTTTGGAAGCTTGGCAACCCCTTTCAAACGAAAGTGTTTTTCGCCAGTCTCTTCATGGGGTACTTCAAGAGGAAATAAACCATAGAGATAGAACTTAGAACTACTTCATTTTGTCAAGTTTCACGGAGCTAGCACAAACCGTGTTTGATTCAGAGTTTCAAGCACATCTATCTGTATAGCAGAAAACAGAGTGAAACCTAAAAATTCAAACTGTTACTGGAAACGAACGCTTGAACCTAGAAGAGTGAAAGTTGGGCAGCCAAGTGGGATTAGTGAACTGATCATTACCACCAAGTATCATCAAGATTTGGTGAAAAAATATTTGCTGAGATTTCAGCAAACTAGTAGTTTTTTGGAAGCTTGGCAACCCCTTTCAAACGAAAGTGTTTTTCGCCAGTCTCTGCATGGGGTACTTCAAGAGGAAAAAAACCATAGAGATAGAACTAACAACTACTTCCTTTGTCAAGTTTCAAGGAGCTAGCACAAACCGTGTTTGATTTAGAGTTTCAGAGACATCTATCTATATAGCAGAAAACAGAGTAAAACCTAAAATTTCAAAGTGTTACTGGAAACGAACGCTTGAACCTAGAAGAGTAAAAATTGGGCTGCCAAGTGGGCTTAGTGAACTGATCATGACCACCAAGTATCATCAAGTTTTGGTGAAAAAATGTTTGCTGAGATTTCAGCAAACTAGTAGTTTTTTGGAAGCTTGGCAACCCCTTTAAAACGAAAGTGTTTTTCGCCAGTCTCTGCATGGGGTACTTCAAGAGGAAACAAACCATAGAGATAGAACTTAGAACTACTTCATTTGGTCAAGTTTCAAGGAGCTAGCACAAACCGTGTTTGATTTAGAATTCCAAACACAGCTATCTATGTAGGAGAAAACAGAGTGAAACCTAAAAATTCAAACAGTTACTGAAAACGAAAGCTTCAACCTAGAAGAATAAAATTTGGGCAGCCAAGTGGGATTAGTGAACTGATCATTACCACCAAGTATCATCAAGATTTGGTGAAAAAATGTTTGCTGAGATTTCAGCAAACTAGTAGTTTTTTGGAAGCTTGGCAACCCCTTTCAAACGAAAGTGTTTTTCGCCAGTCTCTTCATGGGGTACTTCAAGAGGAAACAAACCATAGAGATAGAACTTAGAACTACTTCATTTTCTCAAGTTTCACGGAGCTAGCACAAACCGTGTTTGATTCAGAGTTTCAAGCACATCTATCTATATAGCAGAAAACAGAGTGAAACCTAAAATTTCAAAGTGTTACTGGAAACGAACTCTTGAACCTAGAAGAGTAAAAATTGGGCAGCCAAGTGGGCTTAGTGAACTGATCATTACCACCAAGTATCATCAAGTTTTGGTGAAAAAATGTTTGCTGAGATTTCAGGAAACTAGTAGTTTTTTGGAACCTTGGCAACCCCTTTCAAACGAAAGTGTTTTTAGCCAGTCTCTGCATGGGGTACTTCAAGAGGAAACAAACCATAGAGATAGAACTTAGAACTACTTCATTTTGTCAAGTTTCAAGGAGCTAGCACAAACCGTGTTTGATTTAGAGTTTCAAACACATCTATCTATATAGCAGAAAACAGAGTGAAACCTAAAAATTCAAAGTGTTACTGGAAACGAACGCTTGAACCTAGAAGAGTGAAAATAGGGCAGCCAAGTGGGCTTAGTGAACTGATCATTACCACCAAGTATCATCAAGATTTGGTGAAAAAATGTTTGCTGAGATTTCAGCAAACGAGTAGTTTTTTGGAAGCTTGGCAACCCCTTTCAAACGAAAGTGTTCTTCGCCAGTCTCTGCATGGGGTACTTCAAGAGGAAACAAACCATAGAGATAGAACTTAGAACTACTTCATTTTGTCAAGTTTCACGGAGCTAGCACAAACCGTGTTTGATTTAGAGTTTCAAACACATCTGTCTATATAGCAGAAAACAGAGTGAAACCTAAAAATTCAAACTGTTACTGGAAACGAACGCTTGAACCTAGAAGAGTGAAAGTTGGGCAGCCAAGTGGGCTTAGTGAACTGATCATTACCACCAAGTATCATCAAGATTTGGTGAAAAAATATTTGCTGAGATTTCAGCAAACTAGTAGTTTTTTGGAAGCTTGGCAACCCCTTTCAAACGAAAGTGGTTTTCGCCAGTCTCTACATGGGGTACTTCAAGAGGAAACAATCCATAGAGATAGAACTTAGAACTACTTCATTTGCTCAAGTTTCAAGGAGCTAGCACAAACCGTGTTTGATTTAGAGTTTCAAACACATCTATCTATATAGCAGAAAACAGAGTGAAACCTAAAAATTCAAAGTGTTACTGGAAACGAACGCTTGAACCTAGAAGAGTGAAAATTGGGCAGCCAAGTGGGCTTAGTGAACTGATCATTACCACCAAGTATCATCAAGATTTGGTGAAAAAATGTTTGCTGAGATTTCAGCAAATGAGTAGTTTTATGGAAGCTTGGCAACCCCTTTCAAATAAAGTGTTTTTCGCCAGTCTCTGCATGGGGTACTTCAAGAGGAAACAAACCATAGAGATAGAACTTAGAACTACTTCATTTGGTCAAGTTTCAAGGAGCTAGCACAAACCGTGTTTGATTTAGAATTCCAAACACAGCTATCTATGTAGGAGAAAACAGAGTGAAACCTAAAAATTCAAACTGTTACTGGAAACGAATGCTTCAACCTAGAAGAATAAAAATTGGGCAGCCAAGTGGGATTAGTGAACTGATCATTACCACCAAGTATCATCAAGATTTGGTGAAAAAATGTTTGCTGAGATTTCAGCAAACTAGTAGTTTTTTGGAAGCTTGGCAACCCCTTTCAAACGAAAGTGTTTTTCGCCAGTCTCTGCATGGGGTACTTCAAGAGGAAACAAACCATAAAAATAGAACTTAGAACTACTTCATTTTGTCAAGTTTCACGGAGCTAGCACAAACCGTGTTTGATTTAGAGTTTCAAACACATCTATCTATATAGCAGAAAACAGAGTGAAACCTAAAAATTCAAACTGTTACTGGAAACGAACGCTTGAACCTAGAAGAGTGAAAGTTGGGCAGCCAAGTGGGATTAGTGAACTGATCATTACCACCAAGTATCATCAAGATTTGGTGAAAAAATATTTGCTGAGATTTCAGCAAACTAGTAGTTTTTTGGAAGCTTGGCAACCCCTTTCAAACGAAAGTGGTTTTCGCCAGTCTCTACATGGGGTACTTCAAGAGGAAACAATCCATAGAGATAGAACTTAGAACTACTTCATTTGCTCAAGTTTCAAGGAGCTAGCACAAACCGTGTTTGATTTAGAGTTTCAAACACATCTATCTATATAGCAGAAAACAGAGTGAAACCTAAAAATTCAAAGTGTTACTGGAAACGAACGCTTGAACCTAGAAGAGTGAAAATTGGGCAGCCAAGTGGGCTTAGTGAACTGATCATTACCACCAAGTATCATCAAGATTTGGTGAAAAAATGTTTCCTGAGATTTCAGCAAACGAGTAGTTATTTGGAAGCTTGGCAACCCCTTTCAAATAAAGTGTTTTTCGCCAGTCTCTGCATGGGGTACTTCAAGAGGTAACAAACCATAGAGATAGAACTTAGAACAACTTCATTTGGTCAAGTTTCAAAGAGCTAGCACAAACCGTGTTTGATTTAGAATTCCAAACACAGCTATCTATGTAGGAGAAAACAGAGTGAAACCTAAAAATTCAAACTGTTACTGGAAACGAATGCTTCAACCTAGAAGAATAAAAATTGGGCAGCCAAGTGGGATTAGTGAACTGATCATTACCACCAAGTATCATCAAGATTTGGTGAAAAAATGTTTGCTGAGATTTCAGCAAACTAGTAGTTTTTTGGAAGCTTGGCAACCCCTTTCAAACGAAAGTGTTTTTCGCCAGTCTCTTCATGGGGTACTTCAAGAGGAAACAAACCATAGAGATAGAACTTAGAACTACTTCATTTTGTCAAGTTTCACGGAGCTAGCACAAACCGTGTTTGATTCAGAGTTTCAAGCACATCTATCTATATATCAGAAAACAGAGTGAAACCTAAAATTTCAAAGTGTTACTGGAAACGAACTCTTGAACCTAGAAGAGTAAAAATTGGGCAGCCATGTGGGCTTAGTGAACTGATCATTACCACCAAGTATCATCAAGTTTTGGTGAAAAAATGTTTGCTGAGATTTCAGGAAACTAGTAGTTTTTTGGAACCTTGGCAACCCCTTTCAAACGAAAGTGTTTTTCGCCAGTCTCTGCATGGGGTACTTCAAGAGGAAACAAACCATAGAGATAGAACTTAGAACTACTTCATTTGGTCAAGTTTCAAGGAGCTAGCACAAACCGTGTTTGATTTAGAGTTTCAAACACATCTATCTATATAGCAGAAAACAGAGTGAAACCTAACAATTCAAAGTGTTACTGGAAACGAACGCTTGAACCTAGAAGAGTGAAAATTGGGCTGCCAAGTGGGCTTAGTGAACTGATCATTACCACCAAGTATCATCAAGATTTGGTGAAAAAAGGTTTGCTGAGATTTCAGCAAACTAGTAGTTTTTTGGAAGCTTGGCAACCCCTTTCAAACGAAAGTGTTTTTCGCCAGTCTCTGCATGGGGTACTTCAAGAGGAAACAAACCATAGAGATAGAACTTACAACTACTTCATTTTGTCAAGTTTCAAGGAGCTAGCACAAACCGTGTTTGATTTAGAGTTTCAAAGACATCTATCTATATAGCAGAAAACAGAGTGAAACCTAAAATTTCAAAGTGTTACTGGAAACGAACGCTTGAACCTAGAAGAGTAAAAATTGGGCTGCCAAGTGGGCTTAGTGAACTGATCATGACCACCAAGTATCATCAAGTTTTGGTGAAAAAATGTTTGCTGAGATTTCAGCAAACTAGTAGTTTTTTGGAAGCTTGGCAACCCCTTTAAAACGAAAGTGTTTTTCGCCAGTCTCTGCATGGGGTACTTCAAGAGGAAACAAACCATAGAGATAGAACTTAGATCTACTTTATTTGGTCAAGTTTCAAGGAGCTAGCACAAACCGTGTTTGATTTAGAATTCCAAACACAGCTATCTATGTAGGAGAAAACAGAGTGAAACCTAAAAATTCAAACAGTTACTGAAAACGAAAGCTTCAACCTAGAAGAATAAAATTTGGGCAGCCAAGTGGGATTAGTGAACTGATCATTACCACCAAGTATCATCAAGATTTGGTGAAAAAATGTTTGCTGAGATTTCAGCAAACTAGTAGTTTTTTGGAAGCTTGGCAACCCCTTTCAAACGAAAGTGGTTTTCGCCAGTCTCTACATGGGGTACTTCAAGAGGAAACAATCCATAGAGATAGAACTTAGAACTACTTCATTTGCTCAAGTTTCAAGGAGCTAGCACAAACCGTGTTTGATTTAGAGTTTCAAACACATCTATCTATATAGCAGAAAACAGAGTGAAACCTAAAAATTCAAAGTGTTACTGGAAACGAACGCTTGAACCTAGAAGAGTGAAAATTGGGCATCCAAGTGGGCTTAGTGAACTGATCATTACCACCAAGTATCATCAAGATTTGGTGAAAAAATGTTTGCTGAGATTTCAGCAAACGAGTAGTTTTATGGAAGCTTGGCAACCCCTTTCAAATAAAGTGTTTTTCGCCAGTCTCTGTATGGGGTACTTCAAGAGGAAACAAACCATAGAGATAGAACTTAGAACTACTTCATTTGGTCAAGTTTCAAGGAGCTAGCACAAACCGTGTTTGATTTAGAATTCCAAACACAGCTATCTATGTAGGAGAAAACAGAGTGAAACCTAAAAATTCAAACTGTTACTGGAAACGAATGCTTCAACCTAGAAGAATAAAAATTGGGCAGCCAAGTGGGATTAGTGAACTGATCATTACCACCAAGTATCATCAAGATTTGGTGAAAAAATGTTTGCTGAGATTTCAGCAAACTAGTAGTTTTTTGGAAGCTTGGCAACCCCTTTCAAACGAAAGTGTTTTTCGCCAGTCTCTGCATGGGGTACTTCAAGAGGAAACAAACCATAAAAATAGAACTTAGAACTACTTCATTTTGTCAAGTTTCACGGAGCTAGCACAAACCGTGTTTGATTTAGAGTTTCAAACACATCTATCTATATAGCAGAAAACAGAGTGAAACCTAAAAATTCAAACTGTTACTGGAAACGAACGCTTGAACCTAGAAGAGTGAAAGTTGGGCAGCCAAGTGGGATTAGTGAACTGATCATTACCACCAAGTATCATCAAGATTTGGTGAAAAAATATTTGCTGAGATTTCAGCAAACTAGTAGTTTTTTGGAAGCTTGGCAACCCCTTTCAAACGAAAGTGGTTTTCGCCAGTCTCTACATGGGGTACTTCAAGAGGAAACAATCCATAGAGATAGAACTTAGAACTACTTCATTTGCTCAAGTTTCAAGGAGCTAGCACAAACCGTGTTTGATTTAGAGTTTCAAACACATCTATCTATATAGCAGAAAACAGAGTGAAACCTAAAAATTCAAAGTGTTACTGGAAACGAACGCTTGAACCTAGAAGAGTGAAAATTGGGCAGCCAAGTGGGCTTAGTGAACTGATCATTACCACCAAGTATCATCAAGATTTGGTGAAAAAATGTTTCCTGAGATTTCAGCAAACGAGTAGTTATTTGGAAGCTTGGCAACCCCTTTCAAATAAAGTGTTTTTCGCCAGACTCTGCATGGGGTACTTCAAGAGGTAACAAACCATAGAGATAGAACTTAGAACAACTTCATTTGGTCAAGTTTCAAAGAGCTAGCACAAACCGTGTTTGATTTAGAATTCCAAACACAGCTATCTATGTAGGAGAAAACAGAGTGAAACCTAAAAATTCAAACTGTTACTGGAAACGAATGCTTCAACCTAGAAGAATAAAAATTGGGCAGCCAAGTGGGATTAGTGAACTGATCATTACCACCAAGTATCATCAAGATTTGGTGAAAAAATGTTTGCTGAGATTTCAGCAAACTAGTAGTTTTTTGGAAGCTTGGCAACCCCTTTCAAACGAAAGTGTTTTTCGCCAGTCTCTTCATGGGGTACTTCAAGAGGAAACAAACCATAGAGATAGAACTTAGAACTACTTCATTTTGTCAAGTTTCACGGAGCTAGCACAAACCGTGTTTGATTCAGAGTTTCAAGCACATCTATCTATATATCAGAAAACAGAGTGAAACCTAAAATTTCAAAGTGTTACTGGAAACGAACTCTTGAACCTAGAAGAGTAAAAATTGGGCAGCCAAGTGGGCTTAGTGAACTGATCATTACCACCAAGTATCATCAAGTTTTGGTGAAAAAATATTTGCTGAGATTTCAGGAAACTAGTAGTTTTTTGGAACCTTGGCAACCCCTTTCAAACGAAAGTGTTTTTCGCCAGTCTCTGCATGGGGTACTTCAAGAGGAAACAAACCATAGAGATAGAACTTAGAACTACTTCATTTTGTCAAGTTTCAAGGAGCTAGCACAAACCGTGTTTGATTTAGAGTTTCAAACACATCTATCTATATAGCAGAAAACAGAGTGAAACCTAACAATTCAAAGTGTTACTGGAAACGAACGCTTGAACCTAGAAGAGTGAAAATTGGGCTGCCAAGTGGGCTTAGTGAACTGATCATTACCACCAAGTATCATCAAGATTTGGTGAAAAAAGGTTTGCTGAGATTTCAGCAAACTAGTAGTTTTTTGGAAGCTTGGCAACCCCTTTCAAACGAAAGTGTTTTTCGCCAGTCTCTGCATGGGGTACTTCAAGAGGAAACAAACCATAGAGATAGAACTTACAACTACTTCATTTTGTCAAGTTTCAAGGAGCTAGCACAAACCGTGTTTGATTTAGAGTTTCAAAGACATCTATCTATATAGCAGAAAACAGAGTGAAACCTAAAATTTCAAAGTGTTACTGGAAACGAACGCTTAAACCTAGAAGAGTAAAAATTGGGCTGCCAAGTGGGCTTAGTGAACTGATCATGACCACCAAGTATCATCAAGTTTTGGTGAAAAAATGTTTGCTGAGATTTCAGCAAACTAGTAGTTTTTTGGAAGCTTGGCAACCCCTTTAAAACGAAAGTGTTTTTCGCCAGTCTCTGCATGGGGTACTTCAAGAGGAAACAAACCATAGAGATAGAATTTAGATCTACTTTATTTGGTCAAGTTTCAAGGAGCTAGCACAAACCGTGTTTGATTTAGAATTCCAAACACAGCTATCTATGTAGGAGAAAACAGAGTGAAACCTAAAAATTCAAACAGTTACTGAAAACGAAAGCTTCAACCTAGAAGAATAAAATTTGGGCAGCCAAGTGGGATTAGTGAACTGATCATTACCACCAAGTATCATCAAGATTTGGTGAAAAAATGTTTGCTGAGATTTCAGCAAACTAGTAGTTTTTTGGAAGCTTGGCAACCCCTTTCAAACGAAAGTGTTTTTCGCCAGTCTCTTCATGGGGTACTTCAAGAGGAAACAAACCATAGAGATAGAACTTAGAACTACTTCATTTTGTCAAGTTTCACGGAGCTAGCACAAACCGTGTTTGATTCAGAGTTTCAAGCACATCTATCTATATATCAGAAAACAGAGTGAAAAATAAAATTTCAAAGTGTTACTGGAAACGAACTCTTGAACCTAGAAGAGTAAAAATTGGGCAGCCAAGTGGGCTTAGTGAACTGATCATTACCACCAAGTATCATCAAGTTTTGGTGAAAAAATGTTTGCTGAGATTTCAGGAAACTAGTAGTTTTTTGGAACCTTGGCAACCCCTTTCAAACGAAAGTGTTTTTCGCCAGTCTCTGCATGGGGTACTTCAAGAGGAAACAAACCATAGAGATAGAACTTAGAACTACTTCATTTTGTCAAGTTTCAAGGAGCTAGCACAAACCGTGTTTGATTTAGAGTTTCAAACACATCTATCTATATAGCAGAAAACAGAGTGAAACCTAACAATTCAAAGTGTTACTGGAAACGAACGCTTGAACCTAGAAGAGTGAAAATTGGGCAGCCAAGTGGGCTTAGTGAACTGATCATTACCACCAAGTATCATCAAGATTTGGTGAAAAAAGGTTTGCTGAGATTTCAGCAAACTAGTAGTTTTTTGGAAGCTTGGCAACCCCTTTCAAACGAAAGTGTTCTTCGCCAGTCTCTGCATGGGGTACTTCAAGAGGAAACAAACCATAGAGTTAGAACTTAGAACTACTTCATTTTGTCAAGTTTCACGGAGCTAGCACAAACCGTGTTTGATTTAGAGTTTCAAACACATCTGTCTATATAGCAGAAAACAGAGTGAAACCTAAAAATTCAAACTGTTACTGGAAACGAACGCTTGAACCTAGAAGAGTGAAAGTTGGGCAGCCAAGTGGGATTAGTGAACTGATCATTACCACCAAGTATCATCACGATTTGGTGAAAAAATATTTGCTGAGATTTCAGCAAACTAGTAGTTTTTTGGAAGCTTGGCAACCCCTTTCAAACGAAAGTGGTTTTCGCCAGTCTCTACATGGGGTACTTCAAGAGGAAACAATCCATAGAGATAGAACTTAGAACTACTTCATTTGCTCAAGTTTCAAGGAGCTAGCACAAACCGTGTTTGATTTAGAGTTTCAAACACATCTATCTATATAGCAGAAAACAGAGTGAAACCTAAAAATTCAAAGTGTTACTGGAAACGAACGCTTGAACCTAGAAGAGTGAAAATTGGGCAGCCAAGTGGGCTTAGTGAACTGATCATTACCACCAAGTATCATCAAGATTTGGTGAAAAAATGTTTGCTGAGATTTCAGCAAACGAGTAGTTTTTTGGAAGCTTGGCAACCCCTTTCAAATAAAGTGTTTTTCGCCAGTCTCTGCATGGGGTACTTCAAGAGGTAACAAACCATAGAGATAGAACTTAGAACAACTTCATTTGGTCAAGTTTCAAGGAGCTAGCACAAACCGTGTTTGATTTAGAATTCCAAACACAGCTATCTATGTAGGGGAAAACAGAGTGAAACCTAAAAATTCAAACTGTTACTGGAAACGAATGCTTCAACCTAGAAGAATAAAAATTGGGCAGCCAAGTGGGATTAGTGAACTGATCATTACCACCAAGTATCATCAAGATTTGGTGAAAAAATGTTTGCTGAGATTTCAGCAAACTAGTAGTTTTTTGGAAGCTTGGCAACCCCTTTCAAACGAAAGTGTTTTTCGCCAGTCTCTGCATGGGGTACTTCAAGAGGAAACAAACCGTAGAGATAGAACTTAGAACTACTTCATTTTGTCAAGTTTCAAGGAGCTAGCACAAACCGTGTTTGATTTAGAGTTTCAAACACATCTATCTATATAGCAGAAAACAGAGTGAAACCTAAAAATTCAAAGTGTTACTGGAAACGAACGCTTGAACCTAGAAGAGTGAAAATTGGGCAGCCAAGTGGGCTTAGTGAACTGATCATTACCACCAAGTATCATCAAGATTTGGTGAAAAAATGTTTGCTGATATTTCAGCAAACGAGTAGTTTTTTGGAAGCTTGGCAACCCCTTTCAAACGAAAGTGTTCTTAGCCAGTCTCTGCATGGGGTACTTCAAGAGGAAACAAACCATAGAGATAGAACTTAGAACTACTTCATTTTGTCAAGTTTCACGGAGCTAGCACAAACCGTGTTTGATTTAGAGTTTCAAACACATCTATCTATATAGCAGAAAACAGAGTGAAACCTAAAAATTCAAACTGTTACTGGAAACGAACGCTTGAACCTAGAAGAGTGAAAGTTGGGCAGCCAAGTGGGATTAGTGAACTGATCATTACCACCAAGTATCATCAAGATTTGGTGAAAAAATGTTTGCTGAGATTTCAGCAAACTAGTAGTTTTTTGGAAGGTTGGCAACCCCTTTCAAACGAAAGTGTTTTTCGCCAGTCTCTGCATGGGGTACTTCAAGAGGAAAAAAACCATAGAGATAGAACTAACAACTACTTCATTTTGTCAAGTTTCAAGGAGCTAGCACAAACCGTGTTTGATTTAGAGTTTCAAAGACATCTATCTATATAGCAGAAAACAGAGTGAAACCTAAAATTTCAAAGTGTTACTGGAAACGAACGCTTGAACCTAGAAGAGTAAAAATTGGGCTGCCAAGTGGGCTTAGTGAACTGATCATGACCACCAAGTATCATCAAGTTTTGCTGAAAAAATGTTTGCTGAGATTTCAGCAAACTAGTAGTTTTTTGGAAGCTTGGCAACCCCTTTAAAACGAAAGTGTTTTTCGCCAGTCTCTGCATGGGGTACTTCAAGAGGAAACAAACCATAGAGATAGAACTTAGAACTACTTCATTTGCTCAAGTTTCACGGAGCTAGCACAAACCGTGTTTGATTTAGAGTTTCAAACACATCTATCTATATAGCAGAAAACAGAGTGAAACCTAAAAATTCAAAGTGTTACTGGAAACGAACGCTTGAACCTAGAAGAGTGAAAATTGGGCAGCCAAGTGGGCTTAGTGAACTGATCATTACCACCAAGTATCATCAAGATTTGGTGAAAAAATGTTTGCTGAGATTTCAGCAAACGAGTAGTTTTATGGAAGCTTGGCAACCCCTTTCAAATAAAGTGTTTTTCGCCAGTCTCTGCATGGGGTACTTCAAGAGGAAACAAACCATAGAGATAGAACTTAGAACTACTTCATTTGGTCAAGTTTCAAGGAGCTAGCACAAACCGTGTTTGATTTAGAATTCCAAACACAGCTATCTATGTAGGAGAAAACAGAGTGAAACCTAAAAATTCAAACTGTTACTGGAAACGAATGCTTCAACCTAGAAGAATAAAAATTGGGCAGCCAAGTGGGATTAGTGAACTGATCATTACCACCAAGTATCATCAAGATTTGGTGAAAAAATGTTTGCTGAGATTTCAGCAAACTAGTAGTTTTTTGGAAGCTTGGCAACCCCTTTCAAACGAAAGTGTTTTTCGCCAGTCTCTGCATGGGGTACTTCAAGAGGAAACAAACCATAGAAATAGAACTTAGAACTACTTCATTTTGTCAAGTTTCACGGAGCTAGCACAAACCGTGTTTGATTTAGAGTTTCAAACACATCTATCTATATAGCAGAAAACAGAGTGAAACCTAAAAATTCAAACTGTTACTGGAAACGAACGCTTGAACCTAGAAGAGTGAAAGTTGGGCAGCCAAGTGGGATTAGTGAACTGATCATTACCACCAAGTATCATCAAGATTTGGTGAAAAAATATTTGCTGAGATTTCAGCAAACTAGTAGTTTTTTGGAAGCTTGGCAACCCCTTTCAAACGAAAGTGGTTTTCGCCAGTCTCTACATGGGGTACTTCAAGAGGAAACAATCCATAGAGATAGAACTTAGAACTACTTCATTTGCTCAAGTTTCAAGGAGCTAGCACAAACCGTGTTTGATTTAGAGTTTCAAACACATCTATCTATATAGCAGAAAACAGAGTGAAACCTAAAAATTCAAAGTGTTACTGGAAACGAACGCTTGAACCTAGAAGAGTGAAAATTGGGCAGCCAAGTGGGCTTAGTGAACTGATCATTACCACCAAGTATCATCAAGATTTGGTGAAAAAATGTTTCCTGAGATTTCAGCAAACGAGTAGTTATTTGGAAGCTTGGCAACCCCTTTCAAATAAAGTGTTTTTCGCCAGTCTCTGCATGGGGTACTTCAAGAGGTAACAAACCATAGAGATAGAACTTAGAACAACTTCATTTGGTCAAGTTTCAAAGAGCTAGCACAAACCGTGTTTGATTTAGAATTCCAAACACAGCTATCTATGTAGGAGAAAACAGAGTGAAACCTAAAAATTCAAACTGTTACTGGAAACGAATGCTTCAACCTAGAAGAATAAAAATTGGGCAGCCAAGTGGGATTAGTGAACTGATCATTACCACCAAGTATCATCAAGATTTGGTGAAAAAATGTTTGCTGAGATTTCAGCAAACTAGTAGTTTTTTGGAAGCTTGGCAACCCCTTTCAAACGAAAGTGTTTTTCGCCAGTCTCTTCATGGGGTACTTCAAGAGGTAACAAACCATAGAGATAGAACTTAGAACTACTTCATTTTGTCAAGTTTCACGGAGCTAGCACAAACCGTGTTTGATTCAGAGTTTCAAGCACATCTATCTATATATCAGAAAACAGAGTGAAACCTAAAATTTCAAAGTGTTACTGGAAACGAACTCTTGAACCTAGAAGAGTAAAAATTGGGCAGCCAAGTGGGCTTAGTGAACTGATCATTACCACCAAGTATCATCAAGTTTTGGTGAAAAAATGTTTGCTGAGATTTCAGGAAACTAGTAGTTTTTTGGAACCTTGGCAACCCCTTTCAAACGAAAGTGTTTTTTGCCAGTCTCTGCATGGGGTACTTCAAGAGGAAACAAACCATAGAGATAGAACTTAGAACTACTTCATTTTGTCAAGTTTCAAGGAGCTAGCACAAACCGTGTTTGATTTAGAGTTTCAAACACATCTATCTATATAGCAGAAAACAGAGTGAAACCTAACAATTCAAAGTGTTACTGGAAACGAACGCTTGAACCTAGAAGAGTGAAAATTGGGCTGCCAAGTGGGCTTAGTGAACTGATCATTACCACCAAGTATCATCAAGATTTGGTGAAAAAAGGTTTGCTGAGATTTCAGCAAACTAGTAGTTTTTTGGAAGCTTGGCAACCCCTTTCAAACGAAAGTGTTTTTCGCCAGTCTCTGCATGGGGTACTTCAAGAGGAAACAAACCATAGAGATAGAACTTACAACTACTTCATTTTGTCAAGTTTCAAGGAGCTAGCACAAACCGTGTTTGATTTAGAGTTTCAAAGACATCTATCTATATAGCAGAAAACAGAGTGAAACCTAAAATTTCAAAGTGTTACTGGAAACGAACGCTTGAACCTAGAAGAGTAAAAATTGGGCTGCCAAGTGGGCTTAGTGAACTGATCATGACCACCAAGTATCATCAAGTTTTGGTGAAAAAATGTTTGCTGAGATTTCAGCAAACTAGTAGTTTTTTGGAAGCTTGGCAACCCCTTTAAAACGAAAGTGTTTTTCGCCAGTCTCTGCATGGGGTACTTCAAGAGGAAACAAACCATAGAGATAGAACTTAGATCTACTTTATTTGGTCAAGTTTCAAGGAGCTAGCACAAACCGTGTTTGATTTAGAATTCCAAACACAGCTATCTATGTAGGAGAAAACAGAGTGAAACCTAAAAATTCAAACAGTTACTGAAAACGAAAGCTTCAACCTAGAAGAATAAAATTTGGGCAGCCAAGTGGGATTAGTGAACTGATCATTACCACCAAGTATCATCAAGATTTGGTGAAAAAATGTTTGCTGAGATTTCAGCAAACTAGTAGTTTTTTGGAAGCTTGGCAACCCCTTTCAAACGAAAGTGTTTTTCGCCAGTCTCTTCATGGGGTACTTCAAGAGGAAACAAACCATAGAGATAGAACTTAGAACTACTTCATTTTGTCAAGTTTCACGGAGCTAGCACAAACCGTGTTTGATTCAGAGTTTCAAGCACATCTATCTATATATCAGAAAACAGAGTGAAAAATAAAATTTCAAAGTGTTACTGGAAACGAACTCTTGAACCTAGAAGAGTAAAAATTGGGCAGCCAAGTGGGCTTAGTGAACTGATCATTACCACCAAGTATCATCAAGTTTTGGTGAAAAAATGTTTGCTGAGATTTCAGGAAACTAGTAGTTTTTTGGAACCTTGGCAACCCCTTTCAAACGAAAGTGTTTTTCGCCAGTCTCTGCATGGGGTACTTCAAGAGGAAACAAACCATAGAGATAGAACTTAGAACTACTTCATTTTGTCAAGTTTCAAGGAGCTAGCACAAACCGTGTTTGATTTAGAGTTTCAAACACATCTATCTATATAGCAGAAAACAGAGTGAAACCTAACAATTCAAAGTGTTACTGGAAACGAACGCTTGAACCTAGAAGAGTGAAAATTGGGCAGCCAAGTGGGCTTAGTGAACTGATCATTACCACCAAGTATCATCAAGATTTGGTGAAAAAAGGTTTGCTGAGATTTCAGCAAACTAGTAGTTTTTTGGAAGCTTGGCAACCCCTTTCAAACGAAAGTGTTCTTCGCCAGTCTCTGCATGGGGTACTTCAAGAGGAAACAAACCATAGAGTTAGAACTTAGAACTACTTCATTTTGTCAAGTTTCACGGAGCTAGCACAAACCGTGTTTGATTTAGAGTTTCAAACACATCTGTCTATATAGCAGAAAACAGAGTGAAACCTAAAAATTCAAACTGTTACTGGAAACGAATGCTTCAACCTAGAAGAATAAAAATTGGGCAGCCAAGTGGGATTAGTGAACTGATCATTACCACCAAGTATCATCAAGATTTGGTGAAAAAATGTTTGCTGAGATTTCAGCAAACTAGTAGTTTTTTGGAAGCTTGGCAACCCCTTTCAAACGAAAGTGTTTTTCGCCAGTCTCTGCATGGGGTACTTCAAGAGGAAACAAACCATAGAGTTAGAACTTAGAACTACTTCATTTTGTCAAGTTTCAAGGAGCTAGCACAAACCGTGTTTGATTTAGAATTCCAAACACAGCTATCTATGTAGGAGAAAACAGAGTGAAACCTAAAAATTCAAACTGTTACTGGAAACGAATGCTTCAACCTAGAAGAATAAAAATTGGGCAGCCAAGTGGGATTAGTGAACTGATCATTACCACCAAGTATCATCAAGATTTGGTGAAAAAATGTTTGCTGAGATTTCAGCAAACTAGTAGTTTTTTGGAAGCTTGGCAACCCCTTTCAAACGAAAGTGTTTTTCGCCAGTCTCTGCATGGGGTACTTCAAGAGGAAACAAACCGTAGAGATAGAACTTAGAACTACTTCATTTTGTCAAGTTTCAAGGAGCTAGCACAAACCGTGTTTGATTTAGAGTTTCAAACACATCTATCTATATAGCAGAAAACAGAGTGAAACCTAAAAATTCAAAGTGTTACTGGAAACGAACGCTTGAACCTAGAAGAGTGAAAATTGGGCAGCCAAGTGGGCTTAGTGAACTGATCATTACCACCAAGTATCATCAAGATTTGGTGAAAAAATGTTTGCTGATATTTCAGCAAACGAGTAGTTTTTTGGAAGCTTGGCAACCCCTTTCAAACGAAAGTGTTCTTCGCCAGTCTCTGCATGGGGTACTTCTAGAGGAAACAAACCATAGAGATAGAACTTAGAACTACTTCATTTTGTCAAGTTTCACGGAGCTAGCACAAACCGTGTTTGATTTAGAGTTTCAAACACATCTATCTATATAGCAGAAAACAGAGTGAAACCTAAAAATTCAAACTGTTACTGGAAACGAACGCTTGAACCTAGAAGAGTGAAAGTTGGGCAGCCAAGTGGGATTAGTGAACTGATCATTACCACCAAGTATCATCAAGATTTGGTGAAAAAATGTTTGCTGAGATTTCAGCAAACTAGTAGTTTTTTGGAAGGTTGGCAACCCCTTTCAAACGAAAGTGTTTTTCGCCAGTCTCTGCATGGGGTACTTCAAGAGGAAAAAAACCATAGAGATAGAACTAACAACTACTTCATTTTGTCAAGTTTCAAGGAGCTAGCACAAACCGTGTTTGATTTAGAGTTTCAAAGACATCTATCTATATAGCAGAAAACAGAGTGAAACCTAAAATTTCAAAGTGTTACTGGAAACGAACGCTTGAACCTAGAAGAGTAAAAATTGGGCTGCCAAGTGGGCTTAGTGAACTGATCATGACCACCAAGTATCATCAAGTTTTGCTGAAAAAATGTTTGCTGAGATTTCAGCAAACTAGTAGTTTTTTGGAAGCTTGGCAACCCCTTTAAAACGAAAGTGTTTTTCGCCAGTCTCTGCATGGGGTACTTCAAGAGGAAACAAACCATAGAGATAGAACTTAGAACTACTTCATTTGGTCAAGTTTCAAGGAGCTAGCACAAACCGTGTTTGATTTAGAATTCCAAACACAGCTATTTATGTAGGAGAAAACAGAGTGAAACCTAAAAATTCAAACAGTTACTGAAAACGAAAGCTTCAACCTAGAAGAATAAAATTTGGGCAGCCAAGTGGGATTAGTGAACTGATCATTACCACCAAGTATCATCAAGATTTGGTGAAAAAATGTTTGCTGAGATTTCAGCAAACTAGTAGTTTTTTGGAAGCTTGGCAACCCCTTTCAAACGAAAGTGTTTTTCGCCAGTCTCTTCATGGGGTACTTCAAGAGGAAACAAACCATAGAGATAGAACTTAGAACTACTTCATTTTGTCAAGTTTCACGGAGCTAGCACAAACCGTGTTTGATTCAGAGTTTCAAGCACATCTATCTATATAGCAGAAAACAGAGTGAAACCTAAAATTTCAAAGTGTTACTGGAAACGAACTCTTGAACCTAGAAGAGTAAAAATTGGGCAGCCATGTGGGCTTAGTGAACTGATCATTACCACCAAGTATCATCAAGTTTTGGTGAAAAAATGTTTGCTGAGATTTCAGGAAACTAGTAGTTTTTTGGAACCTTGGCAACCCCTTTCAAACGAAAGTGTTTTTCGCCAGTCTCTGCATGGGGTACTTCAAGAGGAAACAAACCATAGAGATAGAACTTACAACTACTTCATTTTGTCAAGTTTCAAGGAGCTAGCACAAACCGTGTTTGATTTAGAGTTTCAAACACATCTATCTATATAGCAGAAAACAGAGTGAAACCTAACAATTCAAAGTGTTACTGGAAACGAACGCTTGAACCTAGAAGAGTGAAAATTGGTCAGCCAAGTGGCTTAGTGAACTGATCATTACCACCAAGTATCATCAAGATTTGGTGAAAAAAGGTTTGCTGAGATTTCAGCAAACGAGCAGTTTTTTGGAAGCTTGGCAACCCCTTTCAAACGAAAGTGTTCTTCGCCAGTCTCTGCATGGGGTACTTCAAGAGGAAACAAACCATAGAGATAGAACTTAGAACTACTTCATTTTGTCAAGTTTCACGGAGCTAGCACAAACCGTGTTTGATTTAGAGTTTCAAACACATCTGTCTATATAGCAGAAAACAGAGTGAAACCTAAAAATTCAAACTGTTACTGGAAACGAACGCTTGAACCTAGAAGAGTGAAAGTTGGGCAGCCAAGTGGGATTAGTGAACTGATCATTACCACCAAGTATCATCAAGATTTGGTGAAAAAATGTTTGCTGAGATTTCAGCAAACTAGTAGTTTTTTGGAAGCTTGGCCACCCCTTTCAAACGAAAGTGGTTTTCGCCAGTCTCTACATGGGGTATTTCAAGAGGAAACAATCCATAGAGATAGAACTTAGAACTACTTCATTTGCTCAAGTTTCAAGGAGCTAGCACAAACCGTGTTTGATTTAGAGTTTCAAACACATCTATCTATATAGCAGAAAACAGAGTGAAACCTAAAAATTCAAAGTGTTACTGGAAACGAACGCTTGAACCTAGAAGAGTGAAAATTGGGCAGCCAAGTGGGCTTAGTGAACTGATCATTACCACCAAGTATCATCAAGATTTGGTGAAAAAATGTTTGCTGAGATTTCAGCAAACGAGTAGTTTTTTGGAAGCTTGGCAACCCCTTTCAAATAAAGTGTTTTTCGCCAGTCTCTGCATGGGGTACTTCAAGAGGAAACAAACCATAGAGATAGAACTTAGAACTACTTCATTTGGTCAAGTTTCAAGGAGCTAGCACAAACCGTGTTTGATTTAGAATTCCAAACACAGCTATCTATGTAGGAGAAAACAGAGTGAAACCTAAAATCTCAAACTGTTACTGGAAACGAATGCTTCAACCTAGAAGAATAAAAATTGGGCAGCCAAGTGGGATTAGTGAACTGATCATTACCACCAAGTATCATCAAGATTTGGTGAAAAAATGTTTGCTGAGATTTCAGCAAACTAGTAGTTTTTTGGAAGCTTGGCAACCCCTTTCAATCGAAAGTGTTTTTCGCCAGTCTCTGCATGGGGTACTTCAAGAGGAAACAAACCATAGAGATAGAACTTACAACTACTTCATTTTGTCAAGTTTCAAGGAGCTAGCACAAACCGTGTTTGATTTAGAGTTTCAAAGACATCTATCTATATAGCAGAAAACAGAGTGAAACCTAAAATTTCAAAGTGTTACTGGAAACGAACGCTTGAACCTAGAAGAGTAAAAATTGGGCAGCCAAGTGGGCTTAGTGAACTGATCATTACCACCAAGTATCATCAAGTTTTGGTGAAAAAATGTTTGCTGAGATTTCAGCAAACTAGTAGTTTTTGGAAGCTTGGCAACCCCTTTCAAACGAAAGTGTTCTTCGAAGTCTCTGCATGGGGTACTTCAAGAGGAAACAAACCATAGAGATAGAACTTAGAACTACTTCATTTTGTCAAGTTTCACGGAGCTAGCACAAACCGTGTTTGATTTAGAGTTTCAAACACATCTGTCTATATAGCAGAAAACAGAGTGAAACCTAAAAATTCAAACAGTCACTGGAAACGAAAGCTTCAACCTAGAAGAATAAAAATTGGGCAGCCAAGTGGGATTAGTGAACTGATCATTACCACTAAGTATCATCAAGATTTGGTGAAAAAATGTTTGCTGATATTTCAGCAAACTAGTAGTTTTTTGGAAGCTTGGCAACCCCTTTCAAACGAAAGTGTTTTTCGCCAGTCTCTGCATGGGGTACTTCAAGAGGAAACAAACCATAGAGATAGAACTTAGAATACTACTTCATTTTGTCAAGTTTCAAGGAGCTAGCACAAACCGTGTTTGATTTAGAGTTTCAAACACATCTATCTATATAGCAGAAAATAGAGTGAAACCTAACAATTCAAAGTGTTACTGGAAACGAACGCTTGAACCTAGAAGAGTGAAAATTGGGCAGCCAAGTGGGCTTAGTGAACTGATCATTACCACCAAGTATCATCAAGATTTGGTGAAAAAATGTTTGCTGAGATTTCAGCAAACTAGTAGTTTTTTGGAAGCTTGGCAACCCCTTTCAAACGAAAGTGTTTTTCGCCAGTCTCTGCACGGGGTACCTCAAGAGGAAAAAAACCATAGAGATAGAACTAAAAACTACTTCATTTTGTCAAGTTTCAAGGAGCTAGCACAAACCGTGTTTGATTTAGAGTTTCAAAGACATCTATCTATATATCAGAAAACAGAGTGAAACCTAAAATTTCAAAGTGTTACTGGAAACGAACGCTTGAACCTAGAAGAGTAAAAATTGGGCTGCCAAGTGGGCTTAGTGAACTGATCATTACCACCAAGTATCATCAAGTTTTGGTGAAAAAATGTTTGCTGAGATTTCAGCAAACTAGTAGTTATTTGGAAGCTTGGCAACCCCTTTAGAACGAAAGTGTTTTTCGCCAGTCTCTGCATGGGGTACTTCAAGAGGAAACAAACCATAGAGATAGAACTTAGAACTACTTCATTTGGTCAAGTTTCAAGGAGCTAGCACAAACCGTGTTTGATTTAGAATTCCAAACACAGCTATCTATGTAGGAGAAAACAGAGTGAAACCTAAAATTCAAACAGCTACTGGAAACGAAAGCTTCAACCTAGAAGAATAAAATTTGGGCAGCCAAGTGGGATTAGTGAACTGATCATTACCACCAAGTATCATCAAGATTTGGTGAAAAAATGTTTGCTGAGATTTCAGCAAACTAGTAGTTTTTTGGAAGCTTGGCAACCCTTTTCAAACGAAAGTGTTTTTCGCCAGTCTCTTCATGGGGTACTTCAAGAGGAAACAAACCATAGAGATAGAACTTAGAACTACTTCATTTTGTCAAGTTTCACGGAGCTAGCACAAACCGTGTTTGATTCAGAGTTTCAAGCACATCTATCTATATAGCAGAAAACAGAGTGAAACCTAAAATTTCAAAGTGTTACTGGAAACGAACTCTTGAACCTAGAAGAGTAAAAATAGGGCAGCCAAGTGGGCTTAGTGAACTGATCATTACCACCAAGTATCATCATGATTTGGTGAAAAAATGTTTGCTGAGATTTCAGCAAACGAGTAGTTTTTTGGAAGCTTGGCAACCCCTTTCAAAGAAAGTGTTCTTCGCCAGTCTCTGCATGGGGTACTTCAAGAGGAAACAAACCATAGAGAGAGAACTTAGAACTACTTCATTTGGTCAAGTTTCACGGAGCTAGCACAAACCGTGTTTGATTTAGAGTTTCAAACACATCTATCTATATAGCAGAAAACAGAGTGAAACCTAAAAATTCAAGCTGTTACTGGAAACGAACGCTTGAACCTAGAAGAGTGAAAGTTGGGCAGCCAAGTGAGATTAGTGAACTGATCATTACCACCAAGTATCATCAAGATTTGGTGAAAAAATGTTTCCTGAGATTTCAGCAAACTAGTAGTATTTTGGAAGCTTGGCAACCCCTTTCAAACGAAAGTGTTTTCGCCAGTCTCTATATGGGGTACTTCAAGAGGAAACAAACCATAGAGATAGATCTTAGAACTACTTCATTTGGTCAAGTTTCCAAGGAGCTAGCACAAACCGTGTTTGATTTAGAATTCCAAACACAGCTATCTATGTAGGAGAAAACAGAGTGAAACCTAAAAATTCAAACAGTCACTGGAAACGAAAGCTTCAACCTAGAAGAATAAAATTTGGGCAGCCAAGTGGGATTAGTGAAGTGATCATTACCACCAAGTATGATCAAGATTTGGTGAAAAAATATTTGCTGAGATTTCAGCAAACTTGTAGTTTTTTGGAAGCGTGGCAACCCCTTTCAAACGAAAGTGTTTTTCGCCAGTCTCTGCATGGGGTACCTCAAGAGGAAAAAAACCATAGAGATAGAACTAACAACTACTACATTTTGTCAAGTTTCAAGGAGCTAGCACAAACCGTGTTTGATTTAGAGTTTCAAACACATCTATCTATATAGCAGAAAATAGAGTGAAACCTAACAATTCAAAGTGTTACTGGAAACGAACGCTTGAACCTAGAAGAGTGAAAATTGGGCAGCCAAGTGGGCTTAGTGAACTGATCATTACCACCAAGTATCATCAAGATTTGGTCAAAAAATGTTTGCTGAGATTTCAGAAAACGAGTAGTTTTTTGGAAGCTTGGCAACCCCTTTCAAACGAAAGTGTTCTTCGCCAGTCTCTGCATGGGGTACTTCAAGAGGAAACAAACCATAGAGATAGAACTTAGAACTACTTCATTTTGTCAAGTTTCACGGAGCTAGCACAAACCGTGTTTGATTTAGATTTTCAAACACATCTATCTATATAGCAGAAAACAGAGTGAAACCTAAAAATTCAAACTGTTACTGGAAACGAACGCTTGAACCTAGAAGAGTGAAAGTTTTGCAGCCAAGTGGGCTTAGTGAACTGATCATTACCACCAAGTATCATCAAGATTTGGTGAAAAAATGTTTGCTGAGATTTCAGCAAACTATTAGTTTTTTGGAAGCTTGGCAACCCCTTTCAAACGAAAGTGTTTTTCGCCAGGCTCTGCATGGGGTACCTCAAGATGAAAAAAACCATAGAGATAGAACTAACAACTACTTCATTTTGTCAAGTTTCAAGGAGCTAGCACAAACCGTGTTTGATTTAGAGTTTCAAAGACATCTATCTATATATCAGAAAACAGAGTGAAACCTAAAATTTCAAAGTGTTACTGGAAACGAACGCTTGAACCTAGAAGAGTAAAAATTGGGCTGCCAAGTGGGCTTAGTGAACTGATCATTACCACCAAGTATCATCAAGTTTTGGTGAAAAAATGTTTGCTGAGATTTCAGCAAACTAGTAGTATTTTGGAAGCTTGGCAACCCCTTTCAAACGAAAGTGTTTTTCGCCAGTCTCTACATGGGGTACTTCAAGAGGAAACAAACCATAGAGATAGAACTTAGAACTACTTCATTTGGTCAAGTTTCAAGGAGCTAGCACAAACCGTGTTTGATTTAGAATTCCAAACACAGCTATCTATGTAGGAGAAAACAGAGTGAAACCTAAAAATTCAAACAGTCACTGGAAACGAAAGCTTCAACCTAGAAGAATAAAATTTGGGCAGCCAAGTGGGATTAGTGAACTGATCATTACCACCAAGTATCATCAAGATTTGGTGAAAAATGTTTGCTGAGATTTCAGCAAACTTGTAGTTTTTTGGAAGCGTGGCAACCCCTTTCAAACGAAAGTGTTTTTCGCCAGTCTCTGCATGGGGTACCTCAAGAGGAAAAAAACCATAGAGATAGAACTAACAACTACTTCATTTTGTCAAGTTTCAAGGAGCTAGCACAAACCGTGTTTGATTTAGAGTTTCAAAGACATCTATCTATATAGCAGAAAACAGAGTGAAACCTAAAATTTCAAAGTGTTACTGGAAACGAACGCTTGAACCTAAAAGAGAAAAAAATGGGCTGCCAAGTGGGCTTAGTGAACTGATCATTACCACCAAGTATCATCAAGTTTTGGTGAAAAAATGTTTGCTGAGATTTCAGCAAACTAGTAGTTTTTTGGAAGCTTCGCAACCCCTTTAAAACGAAAGTGTTTTTCGCCAGTCTCTGCATGGGGTACTTCAAGAGGAAACAAACCATAGAGATAGAACTTAGAACTACTTCATTTTGTCAAGTTTCACGGAGCTAGCACAAACCGTGTTTGATTTAGAGTTTCAAACACATCTATCTATATAACAGAAAACAGAGTGAAACCAAAAAATCAAACTGTTACTGGAAACGAACGCTTGAACCTAGAAGAGTGAAAGTTGGGCAGCCAAGTGGGATTAGTGAACTGATCATTACCACCAAGTATCATCAAGATTTGGTGAAAAAATGTTTGCTGAGATTTCAGCAAACTAGTAGTTTTTTGGAAGCTTGGCAACCCTTTTCAAACGAAAGTGTTTTTCGCCAGTCTCTGCATGGGGTACTTCAAGAGGAAACAAACCATAGAGATAGAACTTAGAACTACTTCATTTTGTCAAGTTTCAAGGAGCTAGCACAAACCGTGTTTGATTTAGAGTTTCAAACACATCTATCTATATAGCAGAAAACAGAGTGAAACCTAACAATTCAAAGTGTTACTGCAAACGAACGCTTGAACCTAGAAGAGTGAAAATTGGGCAGCCAAGTGGGCTTAGTGAACTGATCATTACCACCAAGTATCATCAAGTTTTGATGAAAAAATGTTTGCTGAGATTTCAGCAAACTATTAGTTTTTTGGAAGCTTGGCAACCCCTTTCAAACGAAAGTGTTCTTCGCCAGTCTCTGCATGGGGTACTTCAAGAGGAAACAAACCATAGAGATAGAACTTAGAACTACTTCATTTTGTCTAGTTTCACGGAGCTAGCACAAACCGTGTTTGATTTAGAGTTTCAAACACATCTATCTATATAGCAGAAAACAGAGTGAAACCAAAAAATCAAACTGTTAATGGAAACGAACGCTTGAACCTAGAAGAGTGAAAGTTGGGCAGCCAAGTGGGATTAGTGAACTGATCATTACCACCAAGTATCATCAAGATTTGGTGAAAAAATGTTTGCTGAGATTTCAGCAAACTAGTAGTTTTTTGGAAGCTTGGCAACCCCTTTCAAACGAAAGTGTTTTTCGCCAGTCTCTGCATGGGTTACTTCAAGAGGAAACAAACCATAGAGATAGAATTCAGAACTACTTCATTTGGTCAAGTTTCAAGGAGCTAGCACAAACCGTGTTTGATTTAGAATTCCAAACACAGCTATCTATGTAGGAGAAAACAGAGTGAAACCTAAAAATTCAAACTGTTACTGGAAACGAAAGCTTCAACCTAGAAGAATAAAATTTGGGCAGCCAAGTGGGCTTAGTGAACTGATCATTACCACCAAGTATCATCAAGATTTGGTGAAAAAATGTTTGCTGAGATTTCAGAAAACGAGTAGTTCTTTGGAAGCTTGGCAACCCCTTTCAAACGAAAGTGTTCTTCGCCAGTCTCTGCATGGGGTACTTCAAGAGGAAACAAACCATAGAGATAGAACTTAGAACTACTTCATTTTGTCAAGTTTCACGGAGCTAGCACAAACCGTGTTTGATATAGAGTTTCAAACACATCTATCTATATAGCAGAAAACAGAGTGAAACCTAAAAATTCAAACTGTTACTGGAAACGAATGCTTGAACATAGAAGGGTGAAAGTTGGGCAGCCAAGTGGGATTAGTGAACTGATCATTACCACCAAGTATCATCAAGATTTGGTGAAAAAATGTTTGCTGAGATTTCAGCAAACTAGTAGTTTTTTGGAAGCTTGGCAACCCCTTTCAAACGAAAGTGTTTTTCGCCAGTCTCTACATGGGGTACTACAAGAGGAAACAAACCATAGAGATAGAACTTAGAACTACTTCATTTGGTCAAGTTTCAAGGAGCTAGCACAAACCGTGTTTGATTTAGAATTCCAAACACAGCTATCTATGTAGGAGAAAACAGAGTGAAACCTAAAAATTCAAAAAGTCACTGGAAACGAAAGCTTCAACCTAGAAGAATAAAATTTGGGCAGCCAAGTGGGATTAGTGAAGTGATCATTACCACCAAGTATCTTCAATTTTGGTGAAAAAATGTTTGCTGAGATTTCAGCAAACTAGTAGTTTTTTGGAAGCTTGGCAACCCCTTTCAAACGAAAGTGTTTTTTCGCCAGTCTCTGCATGGGGTACCTCAAGAGGAAAAAACCCATAGAGATAGAACTAACAACTACTTCATTTTGTCAAGTTTCAAGGAGCTAGCACAAACCGTGTTTGATTTAGAGTTTCAAAGACATCTATCTCTATAGCAGAAAACAGAGTGAAACCTAAAATTTCAAAGTGTTACTGGAAACGAACGCTTGAACCTAGAAGAGTGAAAATTGGGCAGCCAAGTGGGCTTAGTGAACTGATCATTACCACCAAGTATCATCAAGATTTGGTGAAAAAATGTTTGCTGAGATTTCAGCAAACTAGTAGTTTTTTGGAAGCTTGGCAACCCCTTTCAAACGAAAGTGTTTTTCGCCAGTCTCTGCATGGGTTACTTCAAGAGGAAACAAACCATAGAGATAGAATTCAGAACTACTTCATTTGGTCAAGTTTCAAGGAGCTAGCACAAACCGTCTTTGATTTAGAATTCCAAACACAGCTATCTATGTAGGAGAAAACAGAGTGAAACCTAAAAATTCAAACTGTTACTGGAAACGAAAGCTTCAACCTAGAAGAATAAAATTTGGGCAGCCAAGTGGGCTTAGTGAACTGATCATTACCACCAAGTATCATCAAGATTTGGTGAAAAAATGTTTGCTGAGATTTCAGAAAACGAGTAGTTCTTTGGAAGCTTGGCAACCCCTTTCAAACGAAAGTGTTCTTCGCCAGTCTCTGCATGGGGTACTTCAAGAGGAAACAAACCATAGAGATAGAACTTAGAACTACTTCATTTTGTCAAGTTTCACGGAGCTAGCACAAACCGTGTTTGATATAGAGTTTCAAACACATCTATCTATATAGCAGAAAACAGAGTGAAACCTAAAAATTCAAACTGTTACTGGAAACGAACGCTTGAACCTAGAAGGGTGAAAGTTGGGCAGCCAAGTGGGATTAGTGAACTGATCATTACCACCAAGTATCATCAAGATTTGGTGAAAAAATGTTTGCTGAGATTTCAGCAAACTAGTAGTTTTTTGGAAGCTTGGCAACCCCTTTCAAACGAAAGTGTTTTTCGCCAGTCTCTACATGGGGTACTACAAGAGGAAACAAACCATAGAGATAGAACTTAGAACTACTTCATTTGGTCAAGTTTCAAGGAGCTAGCACAAACCGTGTTTGATTTAGAATTCCAAACACAGCTATCTATGTAGGAGAAAACAGAGTGAAACCTAAAAATTCAAAAAGTCACTGGAAACGAAAGCTTCAACCTAGAAAAATAAAATTTGGGCAGCCAAGTGGGATTAGTGAAGTGATCATTACCACCAAGTATCTTCAATTTTGGTGAAAAAATGTTTGCTGAGATTTCAGCAAACTAGTAGTTTTTTGGAAGCTTGGCAACCCCTTTCAAACGAAAGTGTTTTTCGCCAGTCTCTGCATGGGGTACCTCAAGAGGAAAAAACCCATAGAGATAGAACTAACAACTACTTCATTTTTTCAAGTTTCAAGGAGCTAGCACAAACCGTGTTTGATTTAGAGTTTCAAAGACATCTATCTCTATAGCAGAAAACAGAGTGAAACCTAAAATTTCAAAGTGTTACTGGAAACGAACGCTTTAACCTAGAAGAGTAAAAATTGGGCTGCCAAGTGGGCTTAGTGAACTGATCATTACCACCAAGTATCATCAAGTTTTGGTGAAAAAATGTTTGCCGAGATTACAGCAAACTAGTAGTTTTTTGGAAGCTTGGCAACCCATTTAAAACGAAAGTGTTTTTCTCCAGTCTCTGCATGGGGTACTTCAAGAGGAAACAATCCATAGAGATAGAACTTAGAACTACTTCATTTGGTCAAGTTTCAAGGAGCTAGCACAAACCGTGTTTGATTTAGAGTTTCAAACACATCTATCTATAAAGCAGAAAAGAGAGTGAAACCTAAATATTCAAAGTGTTACTGGAAACGAACGCTTGAACCTAGAAGAGTGAAAATTGGGCAGCCAAGTGGGCTTAGTGAACTCATCATTACCACCAAGTATCATCAAGTTTTGGTGAAAAAATGTTTGCTGAGATTTCAGCAAACTAGTAGTTTTTTGGAAGCTTGGCAACCCCTTTAAAACGAAAGTGTTTTTCGCCAGTCTCTGCATGGGGTACTTCAAGAGGAAACAATCCATAGAGATAGAACTTAGAACTACTTCATTTGCTCAAGTTTCAAGGAGCTAGCACAAACCGTGTTTGATTTAGAGTTTCAAAAACATCTATCTATTTAGCAGAAAACAGAGTGAAACCTAAAAATTCAAAGTGTTACTGGAAACGAACGCTTGAACCTAGAAGAGTGAAAATTGGTCAGCCAAGTGGGCTTAGTGAACTGATCATTACCACCAAGTATCATCAAGATTTGGTGAAAAAATGTTTGCTGAGATTTCAGCAAACTAGTAGTTTTTTGGAAGCTTGGCAACCCCTTTCAAAC
>NW_027517640.1:0-41155 GCF_048772815.1 Callospermophilus lateralis
ATCCTATATAGATAGATGAATTTGGAACTCTAAATCCAACATGGTTTGTAGTAGCTCTTTGAAACTTGACAAAATTAAGTAGTTCTCAGTTGTGTCTCTATGGTTTGTTTCCTCTTCAAGTAGCCCTAAGAAGAGACGGTGGAAAAGCACTTTCATTGAAAGGGGTTGCCAAGCTTCCAAGAAATTACGAGTTTCTGAAATACCAGCAAATATTTTTTCACACAATCTTGTTGATACATGGTGGTATGACAAGTACACAAATCCCACTTGTCTCACCAAATTTTGTTCTTCTAGGTTGAAGCGTTCGTTTACAGTAGCATTTTTTATTTTTAGGTTTCACTCTCTTCTCTCCCGTATAGATAGATGAATTTGGAACTCTAATCCGAACATGGTTTGTAGTAGATCTTTGAAACTTGACAAAATAAAGGAGTTCTCAGTTTTGTCTCTATGGTTTGTTTCCTCCCTCAAGTAGCCCTAGGCACAGACTGTGGAAAAGCACTTTCATTGAGTGGGGTTGCCAAGCTTCTAAGAAACAATGAGTTTCCGAAATGCCAGCAAATATTTTTTCACCCAATCTTGATGATACGTGGTGGTAATGAACAGTACACAAATCCCACTTGGCTCACCAAATTGTGTTCTTCTAGGTTGAAGCGTTCGTCTACAGTAGCAGTTTATATATGTAGATTTTACTCTGTTCTCTCTTATATAAATAGATGAATTTGAAACTCTAGATCCAACATGGTTTGTAGTAGCTTTTTGAAACTTGACAAAATAAAGCTGTTCTCAGTTTTGTCTCTATGGTTTGTTTCCTCTTCAAGTAGCCATATGCACAGACTGTGGAAAAGCACTTTCATTGGAAGTGTTTGCCAAGCTTCCAAGAAATTACGAGTTTCCAAAATACCAGCACATATTTTTTCACTCAATGTTGATGATACGCGGTGGCATTGACAAGTACACAAATCCTACTTGGCTCACCAAATTTTGTTCTTCTAGGTTGAAGCGTTCGTCCATAGTAGCAGTTTTTATATTTAGGTTTCTCTCTGTTCTCTCCTATATAGATAGATGAATTTGGAACTCTAAATCCAATATGGGTGGTAGTAGCTCTTTTAACCTTGACCAAAAAAAAAAGCATTTCTCAGTTTTGTCTCTATGATTTGTTTCCTCTTCAAGTAACAATAAGCAGAGTCTGTGGAAAAGCACTTTCATTGAAATGGGTTTCCAAGCTTCCAAGAAATTCCGAGTTTCCGAAATACCAGAAAATATTTTTTCACCCAATCTTGATGATACTTGGTGGTAATGATCAGGACACAAATCCCACTTGGCTCACCAAATTTTGTTCTTCTACGTTGAAGCGTTCGTTTACAGTAATAGTTTTCATATTTAGGTTTCCCTCTGTTCTCTCCTATATAGATAGATGAATTTGGAACTCTAAATCCAACATGGTTTGTAGTAGCTTTTTGAAACTTGAAAAAAAAAGTAGTTCTCAATTTTGTCTCTATGGTTTGTTTCCTCTTCAAGTAGCCCTAGGCAGAGACTGTGGAAAAGCACTTTCATTGAAAGGGGTTGCCAAGCTTCCAAGAAATTACGAGTTTTCATAATACCAGCACATATTTTTTCACCCAATCTTGAAGATACGTGGTGGAAATGACAAGTACAAAAATCCCACTTGGCTCACCAAATTTTGTTCTTCTAGGTTGAAGCGTTCGTTTACAGTAGCAGTTTTTGTTTTTAGGTGTTGCTCTGTTCTATCCTATATAGATAGATGAATTTGGAACTCTAAATCCAACATGGTTTGTAGTAGCTCTTTGAAAATTGACAAAAACAGTAGTTCTCACTTTTTTCTTTACGGTTTCTTTCCTTTTCAAGTAGCCCTAAGCAGAGACTGTGGAAAAGCACTTTCATCGAAAGGGGGTGCCAAGCTTCCAAAAAATTACGAGTTTCCAAAATACCAGCAAATATTTTTTCACCAATCTTGATTATACGTGGTGGAATTGAGAAGTACACAAATCCTACTTGGCTCACAAATTTTGTTCTTCTAGGTGGAAGGGTTCGTTTACAGCAGCAGTTTTCATATTTAGGTTTTTCTCTGTTCTCTCCTATATAGATAGATGAATTTGGAACTCTAAATCCAACATGGTTTGTAGTAGCTCTTTGAAAATTTACAAAATAAAGTAGTTCTCAGTTTTGCCTCTATGGTTTGTTTCCTCTTCAAGTAGCCCTAGGCACATACTGTGGAAAAGCACTTTAATTGAGAGGGGTTGCCAAGCTTCTAAGAAATAACGAGTTTCCGAAATACCAGTAAATATTTTTTACCCAATCTTGATGATACGTAGTGGTAATGACAAGTACACAATCCCACTTGGCTCAACAAATTTTGTTCTTCTAGGTTGAAGCGTTCGTTTACAGTAGCAGTTTTTATTTTTAAATTTCACTCTGTTCTCAAATATATAGATAGATGAATTTGGAACTCTAAATCCAACATGGTTTGTAGTAGCTCTTTGAAACTTGACAAAATAAAGTAGTTCTCAGTTTTGCCTCTATGGTTTGTTTCCTCCTCAAGTAGCCCTAGGCACATACTGTGGAAAACCACTTTAATTGAGAGGGGTTGCCAAGCTTCTAAGAAATAACGAATTTCCGAAATACCAGCAAATATTTTTTCACCCAATCTTCATGATACTTGGTGGTAATGATCAGAACAAAAATCCCACTTGGCTCACCAAATTTTGTTCTTCTAGGTTGAAGGGTTCGTCTACAGTAGCAGTTTTTATATGTAGGTTTCACACTGTTCTCTCTTATATAGATAGATGAATTTGGAACTCTAAATCCAACATGGTTAGTAGTAGCTCTTTGAAGCTTGACAAAATAAAAGAATTGTCAGTTTTGTCCCTACGGTTTGTTTCCTCTTCAAGTAGCCCTAGGCACAGAATGTGGAAAAGCACTTTCATTGAGAGGGTCTACCAAGCTTCCAAGAAGTTACGAGTTCCCGAATTACCAGCAAATATTTTTTCACCCTATCTTCATGATACCTGGTGGTAATGATGAGAACACAAATCCCACTTGACTCACCAAATTTTGTTCTTCTACTTTGAAGCGTTCTTTACAGTAGCAGTTTATATTTTAGGTTTCCCTCTGTTCTCTCCTATATAGATAGATGAATTTGGAACTCTAAATCCAACATGGTTTGTAGTAGCTCTTTGAAACTTTACAAAATAAAGGAGTTCTCAGTTTTGTCTCTATGATTTGTTTCCTCTTTAAGTAGCCCTAAGCAGAGACTGTGTAAAAGCCCTATCATTGAAAGTGGTTGCAAGCTTCCAAGAAATTACGAGTTTCCGAAATCCCAGCAAATATTTTTTCACACAACCTTGATGATACGTGGTGGTAATGACAAGTACACAAATCTCACTTGGCTCACCAAATTTTGTTCTTCTAGGTAGAAGCGTTGTTTACAGTAGCAGTTCTTTTTTTTTTTTTTTTTTAGGTTTCACTCTGTTCTCTCCTATATAGATAGATGAATTTGGAACTCTAAATCGAACATGGTTTGTAGTAGCTCTTTGAAACTTGACAAAATAAAGGAGTTCTCAGTTTTGTCTCTATGGTTTGTTTCCTCTTCAAGTAGCCCTAGGCACAGACTGTGGAAAAGCACTTTCATTGAGAGGGGTTGCCAAGCTTCTAAAAAATAACGAGTTTCCGAAATACCAGCAAATATTTTTTCACCCAATCTTGATGATACTTGGTGGTAATGATCAGGACACAAATCCCACGTGGCTCACCAAATTTTGTTCTTCTACGTTGAAGCGTTCGTTTTCAGTGATAGTTTTCATATTTAGGTTTCCCTCTGTTCTCTCCTATATAGATAGATGAATTTGGAACTCTAAATCCAACATGGTTTGTAGTAGCTTTTTGAAACTTGAAAAAAAAAGTAGTTCTCAATTTTGTCTCTATGGTTTGTTTCCTCTTCAAGTAGCCCTAGGCAGAGACTGTGGAAAGGCACTTTCATTGAAAGGGGTTGCCAATCTTCCAAGAAATTACGAGTTTTCATAATACCAGCACATATTTTTTCACCCAATCTTGAAGATACGTGGTGGAAATGACAAGTACAAAAATCCCACTTGGCTCACCAAATTTTGTTCTTCTAGGTTGAAGCGTTCGTTTACAGTAGCAGCTTTTGTTTTTAGGTGTCGCTCTGTTCTATCCTATATAGATAGATGAATTTGGAACTCTAAATCCAACATGGTTTGTAGTAGCTCTTTGAAAATTGACAAAAACAGTAGTTCTCAGTTTTTTCTCTACGGTTTCTTTCCTTTTCAAGTAGCCCTAAGCAGAGACTGTGGAAAAGCACTTTCATCGAAAGGGGGTGCCAAGCTTCCAAAAAATTACGAGTTTCCAAAATACCAGCAAATATTTTTTCACCAATCTTGATTATACGTGGTGGAATTGAGAAGTACACAAATCCTACTTGGCTCACAAATTTTGTTCTTCTAGGTGGAAGGGTTCGTTTACAGCAGCAGTTTTCATATTTAGGTTTTTCTCTGTTCTCTCCTATATAGATAGATGAATTTGGAACTCTAAATCCAACATGGTTTGTAGTAGCTCTTTGAAACTTTACAAAATAAAGTAGTTCTCAGTTTTGCCTCTATGGTTTGTTTCCTCCTCAAGTAGCCCTAGGCACATACTGTGGAAAAGCACTTTAATTGAGAGGGGTTGCCAAGCTTCTAAGAAATAACGAGTTTCCGAAATACCAGTAAATATTTTTTACCCAATCTTGATGATACGTAGTGGTAATGACAAGTACACAATCCCACTTGGCTCAACAAATTTTGTTCTTCTAGGTTGAAGCGTTCGTTTACAGTAGCAGTTTTTATTTTTAAATTTCACTCTGTTCTCAAATATATAGATAGATGAATTTGGAACTCTAAATCCAACATGGTTTGTAGTAGCTCTTTGAAACTTGACAAAATAAAGTAGTTCTCAGTTTTGCCTCTATGGTTTGTTTCCTCCTCAAGTAGCCCTAGGCACATACTGTGGAAAAGCACTTTAATTGAGAGGGGTTGCCAAGCTTCTAAGAAATAACGAATTTCCGAAATACCAGCAAATATTTTTTCACCCAATCTTCATGATACTTGGTGGTAATGATCAGAACAAAAATCCCACTTGGCTCACCAAATTTTGTTCTTCTAGGTTGAAGGGTTCGTCTACAGTAGCAGTTTTTATATGTAGGTTTCACACTGTTCTCTCTTATATAGATAGATGAATTTGGAACTCTAAATCCAACATGGTTAGTAGTAGCTCTTTGAAGCTTGACAAAATAAAAGAATTGTCAGTTTTGTCCCTACGGTTTGTTTCCTCTTCAAGTAGCCCTAGGCACAGAATGTGGAAAAGCACTTTCATTGAGAGGGTCTACCAAGCTTCCAAGAAGTTACGAGTTCCCGAATTACCAGCAAATATTTTTTCACCCTATCTTCATGATACCTGGTGGTAATGATGAGAACACAAATCCCACTTGACTCACCAAATTTTGTTCTTCTACTTTGAAGCGTTCTTTACAGTAGCAGTTTATATTTTAGGTTTCCCTCTGTTCTCTCCTATATAGATAGATGAATTTGGAACTCTAAATCCAACATGGTTTGTAGTAGCTCTTTGCAACTTTACAAAATAAAGGAGTTCTCAGTTTTGTCTCTATGATTTGTTTCCTCTTTAAGTAGCCCTAAGCAGAGACTGTGTAAAAGCCCTATCATTGAAAGTGGTTGCAAGCTTCCAAGAAATTACGAGTTTCCGAAATCCCAGCAAATATTTTTTCACACAACCTTGATGATACGTGGTGGTAATGACAAGTACACAAATCTCACTTGGCTCACCAAATTTTGTTCTTCTAGGTAGAAGCGTTGTTTACAGTAGCAGTTCTTTTTTTTTTTTTTTTTTTTTTTTTTTAGGTTTCACTCTGTTCTCTCCTATATAGATAGATGAATTTGGAACTCTAAATCGAACATGGTTTGTAGTAGCTCTTTGAAACTTGACAAAATAAAGGAGTTCTCAGTTTTGTCTCTATGGTTTGTTTCCTCTTCAAGTAGCCCTAGGCACAGACTGTGGAAAAGCACTTTCATTGAGAGGGGTTGCCAAGCTTCTAAAAAATAACGAGTTTCCGAAATACCAGCAAATATTTTTTCACCCAATCTTGATGATACTTGGTGGTAATGATCAGGACACAAATCCCACGTGGCTCACCAAATTTTGTTCTTCTACATTGAAGCGTTCGTTTTCAGTGATAGTTTTCATATTTAGGTTTCCCTCTGTTCTCTCCTATATAGATAGATGAATTTGGAACTCTAAATCCAACATGGTTTGTAGTAGCTTTTTGAAACTTGAAAAAAAAAGTAGTTCTCAATTTTGTCTCTATGGTTTGTTTCCTCTTCAAGTAGCCCTAGGCAGAGACTGTGGAAAGGCACTTTCATTGAAAGGGGTTGCCAATCTTCCAAGAAATTACGAGTTTTCATAATACCAGCACATATTTTTTCACCCAATCTTGAAGATACGTGGTGGAAATGACAAGTACAAAAATCCCACTTGGCTCACCAAATTTTGTTCTTCTAGGTTGAAGCGTTCGTTTACAGTAGCAGCTTTTGTTTTTAGGTGTCGCTCTGTTCTATCCTATATAGATAGATGAATTTGGAACTCTAAATCCAACATGGTTTGTAGTAGCTCTTTGAAAATTGACAAAAACAGTAGTTCTCAGTTTTTTCTCTACGGTTTCTTCCCTTTTCAAGTAGCCCTAAGCAGAGACTGTGGAAAAGCACTTTCATCGAAAGGGGGTGCCAAGCTTCCAAAAAATTACGAGTTTCCAAAATACCAGCAAATATTTTTTCACCAATCTTGATTATACGTGGTGGAATTGAGAAGTACACAAATCCTACTTGGCTCACAAATTTTGTTCTTCTAGGTGGAAGGGTTCGTTTACAGCAGCAGTTTTCATATTTAGGTTTTTCTCTGTTCTCTCCTATATAGATAGATGAATTTGGAACTCTAAATCCAACATGGTTTGTAGTAGCTCTTTGAAACTTTACAAAATAAAGTAGTTCTCAGTTTTGCCTCTATGGTTTGTTTCCTCTTCAAGTAGCCCTAGGCACATACTGTGGAAAAGCACTTTAATTGAGAGGGGTTGCCAAGCTTCTAAGAAATAACGAGTTTCCGAAATACCAGCAAATATTTTTTCACCCAATCTTCATGATACTTGGTGGTAATGATCAGAACAAAAATCCCACTTGGCTCAACAAATTTTGTTGTTCTAGGTTGAAGGGTTCGTCTACAGTAGCAGTTTTTATATGTAGGTTTCACACTGTTCTCTCTTATATAGATAGATGAATTTGGAACTCTAAATCCAACATGGTTAGTAGTAGCTCTTTGAAGCTTGACTAAATAAAAGAATTGTCAGTTTTGTCCCTACGGTTTGTTTCCTCTTCAAGTAGCCCTAGGCACAGAATGTGGAAAAGCACTTTCATTGAGAGGGTCTACCAAGCTTCCAAGAAGTTACGAGTTCCCGAATACCAGCAAATATTTTTTCACCCTATCTTCATGATACCTGGTGGTAATGATGAGAACACAAATCCCACTTGACTCACCAAATTTTGTTCTTCTACTTTGAAGCGTTCTTTACAGTAGCAGTTTATATTTTAGGTTTCCCTCTGTTCTCTCCTATATAGATAGATGAATTTGGAACTCTAAATCCAACATGGTTTGTAGTAGCTCTTTGAAACTTGACAAAAAAAGTATGTCTCAGTTTTGTCTCTGTCCCTTGTTTCCTCTTTAAGTAGCCCTAGGCACAGACTGTGGAAAAGCTCTTTCATTGAAAGGGGTTGCCAAGTTTCCAAAAATAACGAGTTTCCGAAATACTTGCAAATATTTTTTCACCCAATCTTGATGATACTTGGTGGTAATGATCGGTACACAAATCCCACTTGGCTCACCAAATTTTGTTCTTCTAAGTTTAAGCGTTCGTGTACAGTAGGAGTTTTTATATTTAGGTTTCTCTCTGTTCTCTCCTATATAGATAGATGAATTTGGAACTCTAAATCCAACATGGTTTGTAGTAGCTCTTTGAAACTTTACAAAATAAAGGAGTTCTCAGTTTTGTCTCTATGATTTGTTTCCTCTTTAAGTAGCCCTAAGCAGAGACTGTGTAAAAGCCCTATCATTGAAAGTGGTTGCAAGCGTCCAAGAAATTACGAGTTTCCGAAATCCCAGCAAATATTTTTTCACACAACCTTGATGATACGTGGTGGTAATGACAAGTACACAAATCTCACTTGGCTCACCAAATTTTGTTCTTCTAGGTAGAAGCGTTGTTTACAGTAGCAGTTCTTTTTTTTTTTTTTTAGGTTTCACTCTGTTCTCTCCTATATAGATAGATGAATTTGGAACTCTAAATCGAACATGGTTTGTAGTAGCTCTTTGAAACTTGACAAAATAAAGGAGTTCTCAGTTTTGTCTCTATGGTTTGTTTCCTCTTCAAGTAGCCCTAGGCACAGACTGTGGAAAAGCACTTTCATTGAGAGGGGTTGCCAAGCTTCTAAAAAATAACGAGTTTCCGAAATACCAGCAAATATTTTTTCACCCAACCTTGATGATACTTGGTGGTAATGATCAGGACACAAATCCCACGTGGCTCACCAAATTTTGTTCTTCTACGTTGAAGCGTTCGTTTTCAGTGATAGTTTTCATATGTAGGTTTCCCTCTGTTCTCTCCTATATAGATAGATGAATTTGGAACTCTAAATCCAACATGGTTTGTAGTAGCTTTTTGAAACTTGAAAAAAAAAGTAGTTCTCAATTTTGTCTCTATGGTTTGTTTCCTCTTCAAGTAGCCCTAGGCAGAGACTGTGGAAAGGCACTTTCATTGAAAGGGGTTGCCAAGCTTCCAAGAAATTACGAGTTTTCATAATACCAGCACATATTTTTTCACCCAATCTTGAAGATACGTGGTGGAAATGACAAGTACAAAAATCGCACTTGGCTCACCAAATTTTGTTCTTCTAGGTTGAAGCGTTCGTTTACAGTAGCAGTTTTTGTTTTTAGGTGTCGCTCTGTTCTATCCTATATAGGTAGATGAATTTGGAACTCTAAATCCAACATGGTTTGTAGTAGCTCTTAGAAACTTGACAAAATAAAGTAGTTCTCTGTTTTGTCTCTATGGTTTGTTTCCTCTTCAAGTAGCCCTAGGCAGAGACTGTGGAAAAGCACTTTCATTGAAAGGGGTTGCCAAGCTTCCAAGAAATTACGAGTTTCCAAAATCCCAGCACATATTTTTTCACCCAATCTTGATGATACGTGGTGGTAATGACAAGTACACAAATCCCACTTGGCTCACCAAATTTTGTTCTTCTAGGTTGAAGCGTTCGTCTATAGTATCAGTTTTTATATTTAGGTTTCCCTCTGTTCTCTCCTATATAGATAGATGAATTTGGAACTCTAAATCCAACATGGGTGGTAGTAGCTCTTTTAAACTTGAACAAAAAAAAAGCATTTCTCAGTTTTGTCTCTATGATTTGTTTCCTCTTCAAGTAACAATAAGCAGAGACTGTGGAAAAGCACTTTCATTGAAAGGGGTTGCCAAGCTTCCAAGAAATTATGAGTTTCCGAAATACCAGCAAATATTTTTTCACTCAATCTTGATGATACTTGGTGGTAATGATCAGGACACAAATCCCACTTGGCTCACCAAATTCTGTTGAAGCGTTCGTCTACAGTAGCAATTTTTATATTGAGGTTTCCCTCTGCTCTCTCCTATATAGATAGATGAATTTGGAACTCTAAATCCAACATGGTTTGTAGTACCTTTTTAAAACTTGACAAAAAAATTAGTTCTCAATTTTGTCTCTATGGTTTGTTTCCTCTTCAAGTAGCCCTAGGCAGAGACTGTAGAAAAGCACTTTCATTGAAAGGGGTTGCCAAGCTTTTAAGAAATTACGAGTTTCCAAAATACCAGCACATATTTTTTCACCCAATCTTGATGATACGTGGTGGTAATGACAAGTACACAAGTCCCACTTGGCTCACCAAATTTTGTTCTTCTAGGTTGAAGCGTTCGTTTACAGTAGCAGTTTTTATTTTTAGGTTTCACTCTGTTCTCTACTATATAGATAGTAGAATTTGGAACTCTAAATCCAACATGGTTTGTAGTAGCTCTTTGAAACTTGACAAAATAAAGGTGTTCTCAGTTTTGTCTCTATGCTTTGTTTCCTCTTCAAGTAGCCGTAGGCACAGACTGTGGAAAAGCACTTTCATTGAGAGGGGTTGCCAAGCTTCTAAGAAATAATGAGTTTCCGATATGCCAGGAAATATTTTTTCACCCAATCTTGATGATACGTGGTGTTAATGACAAGTACACAAATCCCACTTGGCTCACCAAATTTTGTTCTTCTAGGTTGAAGCGTTCGTTTACAGTAGCAGTTTTTATTTTTAGGTTTCAATCTGTTCTCAAATATATAGATAGATGAATTTGGAACTCTAAATACAACATGGTTTGTAGTAGCTCATTGAAACTTGACAAAATAAAGGAGTTCTCAGTTTTGTCTCTATGGTTTGTTTCCTCTTCAAGTAGCCTTAAGAAGAGACTGTGGAAAAGCACTTTCATTGAAAGGGGTTGCCAAGCTTCCAAGAAATTACGAGTTTCCGAAATACCAGCAAATATTTTTTCACCCAATCTTGATGATACCGGGTGGTAATGATCGGTACAGAAATCCCAGTTGGCTCACCAAATTTTGTTCTTCTAGGTTGAAGCGTTCGTTTACAGTAGCAGTTTTTATTTTTAGGTTTCAATCTGTTCTCAAATATATGGATAGATGAATTTGGAACACTAAATCCAACATCTTTTGTAGTAGTTCTTTGAGAATTGACAAAATCAGGTAATTCTCAGTTTTTTCTCTATGGTTTGTTTCCTCTTCAAGTAGCCCTAGGCACAGACTGTGAAAAAGCACTTTCATTGAGAGGGGTTGCCAAGCTTCTAAGAAATAACGAGTTTCCGAAACACCAGCAACTATTTTTTCACCCAATCTTGATGATACGTGGTGGTAAATATCAGTACACAAATCCCACTTGGCTCACCAAATTGTGTTCTTCTAGGTTGAATCGTTCGTCTACAATAGCCGTTTTTATATGTAGGTTTCACTCTGTTCTCTCTTAAATAGATAGATGAATTTGGAACTCTAAATCCAACATCTTTTGTAATATCTCTTTGAAACTTGACCAAATAAAGTAGTTCTCAGTTTTGTCTCTGTGGTTTGTTTCCTCTTCAAGTAGCCCTAGGCACAGACTGTGGAAAAGCACTTTCATTGAAAAAGGTTGCCAAGATTCCAAGAATTTACGAGTTTTCGAAATACCGGCAAATATTGTTTCAACCAATCTTGAAGATACTTGGTGGTAATGATCGGTACACAAATCCCACATGGCTCACCAAATTTTGTTCTTCTAGGTTGAAGCGTTCGTTTACAGTAGCAGCTTTTATTTTTAGGTGTCACTCTGTTCTATCCTATATAGATAGATGAATTTGGAACTCTAAATCCAACATGGTTTGTAGTAGCTCTTTGAAACTTGACAAAATTAAGTAGTTCTCAGTTGTGTCTCTATGGTTTGTTTCCTCTTCAAGTAGCCCTAAGAAGAGACGGTGGAAAAGCACTTTCATTGAAAGGGGTGCCAAGCTTCCAAGAAATTACGAGTTTCTGAAATACCAGCAAATATTTTTTCACACAATCTTGTTGATACATGGTGGTATGACAAGTACACAAATCCCACTTGTCTCACCAAATTTTGTTCTTCTAGGTTGAAGCGTTCGTTTACAGTAGCATTTTTTATTTTTAGGTTTCACTCTCTTCTCTCCCGTATAGATAGATGAATTTGGAACTCTAATCCGAACATGGTTTGTAGTAGATCTTTGAAACTTGACAAAATAAAGGAGTTCTCAGTTTTGTCTCTATGGTTTGTTTCCTCCCTCAAGTAGCCCTAGGCACAGACTGTGGAAAAGCACTTTCATTGAGTGGGGTTGCCAAGCTTCTAAGAAACAATGAGTTTCCGAAATGCCAGCAAATATTTTTTCACCCAATCTTGATGATACGTGGTGGTAATGAACAGTACACAAATCCCACTTGGCTCACCAAATTGTGTTCTTCTAGGTTGAAGCGTTCGTCTACAGTAGCAGTTTATATATGTAGATTTTACTCTGTTCTCTCTTATATAAATAGATGAATTTGAAACTCTAGATCCAACCTGGTTTGTAGTAGCTTTTTGAAACTTGACAAAATAAAGCTGTTCTCAGTTTTGTCTCTATGGTTTGTTTCCTCTTCAAGTAGCCATATGCACAGACTGTGGAAAAGCACTTTCATTGGAAGTGTTTGCCAAGCTTCCAAGAAATTACGAGTTTCCAAAATACCAGCACATATTTTTTCACTCAATGTTGATGATACGCGGTGGCATTGACAAGTACACAAATCCTACTTGGCTCACCAAATTTTGTTCTTCTAGGTTGAAGCGTTCGTCCATAGTAGCAGTTTTTATATTTAGGTTTCTCTCTGTTCTCTCCTATATAGATAGATGAATTTGGAACTCTAAATCCAATATGGGTGGTAGTAGCTCTTTTAACCTTGACCAAAAAAAAAAGCATTTCTCAGTTTTGTCTCTATGATTTGCTTCCTCTTCAAGTAACAATAAGCAGAGTCTGTGGAAAAGCACTTTCATTGAAATGGGTTTCCAAGCTTCCAAGAAATTCCGAGTTTCCGAAATACCAGGAAATATTTTTTCACCCAATCTTGATGATACTTGGTGGTAATGATCAGGACACAAATCCCACTTGGCTCACCAAATTCTGTTCTACTAGGTTGAAGCGTTCGTCTACAGTAGCAATTTTTATATTGAGGTTTCCCTCTGTTCTCTCCTATATAGATAGATGAATTTGGAACTCTAAATCCAACATGGTTTGTAGTAGATTTTTGAAACTTGACAAAAAAGTAGTTCTCAATTTTGTCTCTATGGTTTGTTGTCTCTTCAAGTAGCCCTAGGCAGAAACTGTGGAAAAGCACTTTCATTGAAAGGGGTTGCCAAGCTTTTTAGAAATTACGAGTTTCCAAAATACCAGCACATATTTTTTCACCCAATCATGATGATACGTGGTGGTAATGACAAGTACACAAGTCCCACTTGGCTCACCAAATTTTGTTCTTCTAGGATGAATCGTTCGTTTACAGCAGCAGTTTTTATTTTTAGGTTTCACTCTGTTCTCTACTATATAGATAGTTGAATTAGGAACTCTAAATCCAACACGGTTTGTAGTAGCTCTTTGAAACTTGACAAAAAAAAGCATTTCTCAGTTTTGTCTCTATGATTTGTTTCCTCTTCAACTAGCATTAAGCAGACACTGTGGAAAAGCACTTTCATTGAAAGGGGTTGCCAAGCTTCCAAGAAATTACGAGTTTCCAAAATACCAGCAAATATTTTTTCACCCAATCTGATGATACTTGGTGGTAATGATCAATACACAAATCCCACTTGGCTCACCATATTTTGTTCTTCTTGTTTGAAGCGTTCGTCTACAGTAGCAGTTTTTATTTTTAGGTTTCCCTCTGTGCTCTCCTATATAGACAGATGTATTTGGAACTCTAAATCCAACATGGTTTGTAGTAGCTCTTTGAAACATGACAAAATAATGGAGTTCTCATTTTGTCTCTATGGTTTGTTTCCTCTTCAATTAGCCCTAGGCACAGAATGTGGAAAAGCACTTTCATTGAGAGGATTGCCAAGCTTCTAAGAAATAACGAGTTTCCGAAAACCAGCAAATATATTTCCACCCAATCTTGATGATACTTGGTGGTATGATCAGAACACAAATCCCACTTGGCTCACCAAATTTTCTTCTTCTAGGTTGAAGCGTTTGGCTACAGTAGCAGTTTTTATATTTAGTTTTTCCTCTGTTGTCTCCTATATAGATAGATGAATTTGGAACACTTAATCCAACATGGTTTGTAGTAGCTCTTCAATACTTGACAAAAATAAAGTAGTTCTCAGTTTTGTCTCTATGATTTGTTTTTTCTTCAAGTAGCCCTAAGCAGAGACTGTGGAAAAGCACTTTAATTGAAAGGTGTTGCCAAACTTTCAAGAAATTACGAGTTTCCGATATACCAGCATATATTTTCTCACCCAATCTTGATGATACTTGCTGGCAATGACAAGTACACAAATCCCACTTGGCTCACCAAATTTTGTTCTTCTAGGTTAAGTGTTCGTCTACATTAGCAGTTTTTATTTTTAGGTTTCATTTTGTTGTCTCCTATATAGATAGATGAATTTGGAATTCTAAATCCCAACATGGTTTGTAGTAGCTCTTTGAAACATGACAAAATAAAGGAGTTCCAATTTGTCTCTACGGTTTGTTTCCTCTTCAAGTAGCCTAGGCACATACTGTAGAAAAGCACTTTAATTGAGAGGGGTTGCCAAGCTTCTAAGAAATAAACGAGTTTCCGAAATACCAGTAAATATTTTTTACCCAATCTTGATGATACGTGGTGGTAATGACAAGTACACAAATCCCACTTGGCTCACCAAATTTTGTTCTTCTAGGTTGAAGCGTTCGTCTATAGTAGCAGTTTTTATATTTAGGTTTCCCTCTGTTCTCTCCTATATAGATAGATGAATTTGGAACTCTAAATCTAACATGGGTGGTAGTAGCTCTTTTAAACTTGAACAAAAAAAAAAGCATTTCTCAGTTTTGTCTCTATGATTTGTTTCCTCTTCAAGTAACAATAAGCAGAGACTGTGGAAAAGCACTTTCATTGAAAGGGGTTGCCAAACTTCCAAAAAATTACGAGTTTCCGAAATACCAGCAAATACTTTTTCACTCAATCTTGATGATACTTGGTGGTAATGATCAGGACACAAATCCCACTTGGCTCACCAAATTCTGTTGAAGCGTTCGTCTACAGTAGCAATTTTTATATTGAGGTTTCCCTCTGCTCTCTCCTATATAGATAGATGAATTTGGAACTCTAATCCAACATGGTTTGTAGTACCTTTTTAAAACTTGACAAAAAATTAGTTCTCAATTTTGTCTCTATGGTTTGTTTCCTCTTCAAGTAGCCCTAGGCAGAGACTGTAGAAAAGCACTTTCATTGAAAAGGGTTGCCAAGCTTTTAAGAAATTTCGAGTTTCCAAAATACCAGCACATATTTTTTCACCCAATCTTGATGATACGTGGTGGTAATGACAAGTACACAAGTCCCACTTGGCTCACCAAATTTTGTGCTTCTAGGTTGAAGCGTTCGTTTACACTAGCAGTTTTTATTTTTAGGTTTCACTCTGTTCTCTACTATATAGATAGTAGAATTTGGAACTCTAAATCCAACATGGTTTGTAGTAGCTCTTTGAATCTTGACAAAATATAGGTGTTCTCAGTTTTGTCTCTATGCTTTGTTTCCTCTTCAAGTAGCCGTAGGCACAGATTGTGGAAAAGCACTTTCATTGAGAGGGGTTGCCAAGTTTCTAAGAAATAATGTGTTTCCGATATGCCAGGAAATATTTTTTCACCCAATCTTGATGATACGTGGTGTTAATGACAAGTACACAAATCCCACTTGGCTCACCAAATTTTGTTCTTCTAGGTTGAAGCGTTCGTCTATAGTAGCAGTTTTTATATTTAGGTTTCCCTCTGTTCTCTCCTATATAGATAGATGAATTTGGAACTCTAAATCTAACATGGGTGGTAGTAGCTCTTTTAAACTTGAACAAAAAAAAAAGCATTTCTCAGTTTTGTCTCTATGATTTGTTTCCTCTTCAAGTAACAATAAGCAGAGACTGTGGAAAAGCACTTTCATTGAAAGGGGTTGCCAAGCTTCCAAAAAATTACGAGTTTCCGAAATACCAGCAAATCCTTTTTCACTCAATCTTGATGATACTTGGTGGTAATGATCAGGACACAAATCCCACTTGGCTCACCAAATTCTGTTGAAGCATTCGTCTACAGTAGCAATTTTTATATTGAGGTTTCCCTCTGCTCTCTCCTATATAGATAGATGAATTTGGAACTCTAAATCCAACATGGTTTGTAGTACCTTTTTAAAACTTGACAAAAAAATTAGTTCTCAATTTTGTCTGTATGGTTTGTTTCCTCTTCAAGTAGCCCTAGGCAGAGACTGTAGAAAAGCACTTTCATTGAAAAGGGTTGCCAAGCTTTTAAGAAATTTCGAGTTTCCAAAATACCAGCATATATTTTTTCACCCAATCTTGATGATACGTGGTGGTAATGACAAGTACACAAGTCCCACTTGGCTCACCAAATTTTGTGCTTCTAGGTTGAAGCGTTCGTTTACACTAGCAGTTTTTATTTTTAGGTTTCACTCTCTTCTCTACTATATAGATAGTAGAATTTGGAACTCTAAATCCAACATGGTTTGTAGTAGCTCTTTGAATCTTGACAAAATATAGGTGTTCTCAGTTTTGTCTCTATGCTTTGTTTCCTCTTCAAGTAGCCGTAGGCACAGATTGTGGAAAAGCACTTTCATTGAGAGGGGTTGCCAAGTTTCTAAGAAATAATGTGTTTCCGATATGCCAGGAAATATTTTTTCACCCAATCTTGATGATACGTGGTGTTAATGACAAGTACACAAATCCCACTTGGCTCACCAAATTCTGTTCTTCTAGGTTGAAGCGTTCGTTTACAATAGCAGTTTTTATTTTTAGGTGTCACTCCGTTCTATCCTATATAGTTAGATGAATTTGGAACTCTATATCCAACATGTTTGTATTAGCTCTTTGAAACTTGACAAAATAAAGGAGTTCTCAGATTTGTCTCTATGGTTTGTTGTCTCTTCAAGTAGCCCTAGGCAGAGACTGTGGAAAAGCACTTTCATTGAAAGGGGTTGCCAAGCTTCCAAGAAATTACGAGATTCCAAAATACCAGCAAATATTTTTTTCACCCAATCGTGATGATACGCGGTGGCATTGACAAGTACACAAATCCTACTAGGCTCACCAAATTTTGTTCTTGTAGGTTGAAGCGTTCGTTTACAGTAGCAGTTTTTATTTTTAGGTTTCACTCTGTTCTCAAATATATAGATAGATGAATTTGGAACTCTCAATACAACATGGTTTGTAGTAGCTCTTTGAAACTTGGCAAAATAAAGGAGTTCTGAGTTTTGTCTCTATGCTTTGTTTCCTCTTCAAATAGCCCTAATCAAAGACTGTGGAAAAGCACTTTCATTGAGAGGGGTTGCCACGCTTCTAAGAAATAATGAGTTTCCGAAATGCCAGCAAATATTTTTTCACCCAATTTGATGATACGTGGTGGTAATGATCAGTACACAAATCTCACTTGGCTCACCAAATTGTGTTCTTCTAGGTTGAAGCGTTCATCTACAGTAGCAGTATATATATGTAGGTTTCACTCTGTTCTCTCTTATACAGATAGATGACTTTGGAACTCTAAATCCAACATGGTTTGTAGTAGCTCTTTGAAACTTGACAAAATAAAGGAGTTCTCAGTTTTGTCTCTATGGTTTGTTTCCTCTTCAAGTAGCCCTAAGCACAGGCTGTGGAAAAGCACTTTCATTGAGAGGGGTTGCCAAGCTTCTAAAATAACGAGTTTCCGAAATAGCAGCAAATATTTTTTCACCCAATCATGATGATACTCGGTGGTAATGATAAGTCCACAAATCCCACTTGGCTCACCAAATTTTGTTCTTCTAGGTTGAAGCGTTCGTCTATAGTAGCAGTTTTGATATATAGGTTTCCCTCTGTTCTCTCCTATATAGATAGATGAATTTGGAACTCTAAATCCAACACGGTTTGTAGTAGCTCTTTGAAACTTGACAAAAAAAAGCATTTCTCAGTTTTGTCTCTATGATTTGTTTCCTCTTCAACTAGCATTAAGCAGACACTGTGGAAAAGCACTTTCATTGAAAGGGGTTGCCAAGCTTCCAAGAAATTACGAGTTTCCAAAATACCAGCAAATATTTTTTCACCCATCTTGATGATACTTGGTGGTAATGATCAATACACAAATCCCACTTGGCTCACCATATTTTGTTCTTCCTAGTTTGAAGCGTTCGGTCTACAGTAGCAGTTTTTATTTTTAGGTTTCCCTCTGTGCTCTCCTATATAGACAGATGTATTTGGAACTCTAAATCCAACATGGTTTGTAGTAGCTCTTTGAAACATGACAAAATAAAGGAGTTCTCAGTTTTGTCTCTATGGTTTGTTTCCTCTTCAATTAGCCCTAGGCACAGAATGTGGAAAAGCACTTTCATTGAGAGGGATTGCCAAGCTTCTAAGAAATAACGAGTTTCCGAAAACCAGCAAATATATTTCCACCCAATCTTGATGATACTTGGTGGTAATGATCAGAACACAAATCCCACTTGGCTCACCAAATTTTCTTCTTCTAGGTTGAAGCGTTTGGCTACAGTAGCAGTTTTTATATTTAGTTTTTCCTCTGTTGTCTCCTATATAGATAGATGAATTTGGAACACTTAATCCAACATGGTTTGTAGTAGCTCTTCAATACTTGACAAAATAAAGTAGTTCTCAGTTTTGTCTCTATGATTTGTTTTTTCTTCAAGTAGCCCTAAGCAGAGACTGTGGAAAAGCACTTTAATTGAAAGGTGTTGCCAAACTTTCAAGAAATTACGAGTTTCCGATATACCAGCATATATTTTCTCACCCAATCTTGATGATACTTGCTGGCAATGACAAGTACACAAATCCCACTTGGCTCACCAAATTTTGTTCTTCTAGGTTTAAGTGTTCGTCTACATTAGCAGTTTTTATTTTTAGGTTTCATTTTGTTGTCTCCTATATAGATAGATGAATTTGGAATTCTAAATCCAACATGGTTTGTAGTAGCTCTTTGAAACATGACAAAATAAAGGAGTTCCAATTTTGTCTCTACGGTTTGTTTCCTCTTCAAGTAGCCCTAGGCACATACTGTAGAAAAGCACTTTAATTGAGAGGGGTTGCCAAGCTTTCTAAGAAATAACGAGTTTCCGAAATACCAGTAAATATTTTTTACCCAATCTTGATGATACGTGGTGGTAATGACAAGTACACAAATCCCACTTGGCTCACCAAATTTTGTTCTTCTAGGTTGAAGCGTTCGTCTATAGTAGCAGTTTTTATATTTAGGTTTCCCTCTGTTCTCTCCTATATAGATAGATGAATTTGGAACTCTAAATCTAACATGGGTGGTAGTAGCTCTTTTAAACTTGAACAAAAAAAAAAGCATTTCTCAGTTTTGTCTCTATGATTTGTTTCCTCTTCAAGTAACAATAAGCAGAGACTGTGGAAAAGCACTTTCATTGAAAGGGGTTGCCAAGCTTCCAAAAAATTACGAGTTTCCGAAATACCAGCAAATGCTTTTTCACTCAATCTTGATGATACTTGGTGGTAATGATCAGGACACAAATCCCACTTGGCTCACCAAATTCTGTTGAAGCGTTCGTCTACAGTAGCAATTTTTATATTGAGGTTTCCCTCTGCTCTCTCCTATATAGATAGATGAATTTGGAACTCTAAATCCAACATGGTTTGTAGTACCTTTTTAAAACTTGACAAAAAAAATAGTTCTCAATTTTGTCTCTATGGTTTGTTTCCTCTTCAAGTAGCCCTAGGCAGAGACTGTAGAAAAGCACTTTCATTGAAAAGGGTTGCCAAGCTTTTAAGAAATTTCGAGTTTCCAAAATACCAGCACATATTTTTTCACCCAATCTTGATGATACGTGGTGGTAATGACAAGTACACAAGTCCCACTTGGCTCACCAAATTTTGTGCTTCTAGGTTGAAGCGTTCGTTTACACTAGCAGTTTTTATTTTTAGGTTTCACTCTGTTCTCTACTATATAGATAGTAGAATTTGGAACTCTAAATCCAACATGGTTTGTAGTAGCTCTTTGAATCTTGACAAAATATAGGTGTTCTCAGTTTTGTCTCTATGCTTTGTTTCCTCTTCAAGTAGCCGTAGGCACAGATTGTGGAAAAGCACTTTCATTGAGAGGGGTTGCCAAGTTTCTAAGAAATAATGTGTTTCCGATATGCCAGGAAATATTTTTTCACCCAATCTTGATGATACGTGGTGTTAATGACAAGTACACAAATCCCACTTGGCTCACCAAATTTTGTTCTTCTAGGTTGAAGCGTTCGTTTACAATAGCAGTTTTTATTTTTAGGTGTCACTCCGTTCTATCCTATATAGTTAGATGAATTTGGAACTCTAAATCTAACATGGGTGGTAGTAGCTCTTTTAAACTTGACAAAATAAAGGAGTTCTCAGATTTGTCTCTATGATTTGTTTCCTCTTCAAGTAACAATAAGCAGAGACTGTGGAAAAGCACTTTCATTGAAAGGGGTTGCCAAGCTTCCAAAAAATTACGAGTTTCCGAAATACCAGCAAATACTTTTTCACTCAATCTTGATGATACTTGGTGGTAATGATCAGGACACAAATCCCACTTGGCTCACCAAATTCTGTTGAAGCGTTCGTCTACAGTAGCAATTTTTATATTGAGGTTTCCCTCTGCTCTCTCCTATATAGATAGATGAATTTGGAACTCTAAATCCAACATGGTTTGTAGTACCTTTTTAAAACTTGACAAAAAAATTAGTTCTCAATTTTGTCTCTATGGTTTGTTTCCTCTTCAAGTAGCCCTAGGCAGAGACTGTAGAAAAGCACTTTCATTGAAAAGGGTTGCCAAGCTTTTAAGAAATTTCGAGTTTCCAAAATACCAGCACATATTTTTTCACCCAATCTTGATGATACGTGGTGGTAATGACAAGTACACAAGTCCCACTTGGCTCACCAAATTTTGTGCTTCTAGGTTGAAGCGTTCGTTTACACTAGCAGTTTTTATTTTTAGGTTTCACTCTGTTCTCTACTATATAGATAGTAGAATTTGGAACTCTAAATCCAACATGGTTTGTAGTAGCTCTTTGAATCTTGACAAAATATAGGTGTTCTCAGTTTTGTCTCTATGCTTTGTTTCCTCTTCAAGTAGCCGTAGGCACAGATTGTGGAAAAGCACTTTCATTGAGAGGGGTTGCCAAGTTTCTAAGAAATAATGTGTTTCCGATATGCCAGGAAATATTTTTTCACCCAATCTTGATGATACGTGGTGTTAATGACAAGTACACAAATCCCACTTGGCTCACCAAATTCTGTTCTTCTAGGTTGAAGCGTTCGTTTACAATAGCAGTTTTTATTTTTAGGTGTCACTCCGTTCTATCCTATATAGTTAGATGAATTTGGAACTCTATATCCAACATGGTTTGTATTAGCTCTTTGAAACTTGACAAAATAAAGGAGTTCTCAGATTTGTCTCTATGGTTTGTTGTCTCTTCAAGTAGCCCTAGGCAGAGACTGTGGAAAAGCACTTTCATTGAAAGGGGTTGCCAAGCTTCCAAGAAATTACGAGATTCCAAAATACCAGCAAATATTTTTTTCACCCAATCGTGATGATACGCGGTGGCATTGACAAGTACACAAATCCTACTAGGCTCACCAAATTTTGTTCTTGTAGGTTGAAGCGTTCGTTTACAGTAGCAGTTTTTATTTTTAGGTTTCACTCTGTTCTCAAATATATAGATAGATGAATTTGGAACTCTCAATACAACATGGTTTGTAGTAGCTCTTTGAAACTTGGCAAAATAAAGGAGTTCTGAGTTTTGTCTCTATGCTTTGTTTCCTCTTCAAATAGCCCTAATCAAAGACTGTGGAAAAGCACTTTCATTGAGAGGGGTTGCCACGCTTCTAAGAAATAATGAGTTTCCGAAATGCCAGCAAATATTTTTTCACCCAATTTGATGATACGTGGTGGTAATGATCAGTACACAAATCTCACTTGGCTCACCAAATTGTGTTCTTCTAGGTTGAAGCGTTCATCTACAGTAGCAGTATATATATGTAGGTTTCACTCTGTTCTCTCTTATACAGATAGATGACTTTGGAACTCTAAATCCAACATGGTTTGTAGTAGCTCTTTGAAACTTGACAAAATAAAGGAGTTCTCAGTTTTGTCTCTATGGTTTGTTTCCTCTTCAAGTAGCCCTAAGCACAGGCTGTGGAAAAGCACTTTCATTGAGAGGGGTTGCCAAGCTTCTAAAATAACGAGTTTCCGAAATAGCAGCAAATATTTTTTCACCCAATCATGATGATACTCGGTGGTAATGATAAGTCCACAAATCCCACTTGGCTCACCAAATTTTGTTCTTCTAGGTTGAAGCGTTCGTCTATAGTAGCAGTTTTGATATATAGGTTTCCCTCTGTTCTCTCCTATATAGATAGATGAATTTGGAACTCTAAATCCAACACGGTTTGTAGTAGCTCTTTGAAACTTGACAAAAAAAGCATTTCTCAGTTTTGTCTCTATGATTTGTTTCCTCTTCAACTAGCATTAAGCAGACACTGTGGAAAAGCACTTTCATTGAAAGGGGTTGCCAAGCTTCCAAGAAATTACGAGTTTCCAAAATACCAGCAAATATTTTTTCACCCAATCTTGATGATACTTGGTGGTAATGATCAATACACAAATCCCACTTGGCTCACCATATTTTGTTCTTCTAGTTTGAAGCGTTCGTCTACAGTAGCAGTTTTTATTTTTAGGTTTCCCTCTGTGCTCTCCTATATAGACAGATGTATTTGGAACTCTAAATCCAACATGGTTTGTAGTAGCTCTTTGAAACATGACAAAATAAAGGAGTTCTCAGTTTTGTCTCTATGGTTTGTTTCCTCTTCAATTAGCCCTAGGCACAGAATGTGGAAAAGCACTTTCATTGAGAGGGATTGCCAAGCTTCTAAGAAATAACGAGTTTCCGAAAACCAGCAAATATATTTCCACCCAATCTTGATGATACTTGGTGGTAATGATCAGAACACAAATCCCACTTGGCTCACCAAATTTTCTTCTTCTAGGTTGAAGCGTTTGGCTACAGTAGCAGTTTTTATATTTAGTTTTTCCTCTGTTGTCTCCTATATAGATAGATGAATTTGGAACACTTAATCCAACATGGTTTGTAGTAGCTCTTCAATACTTGACAAAATAAAGTAGTTCTCAGTTTTGTCTCTATGATTTGTTTTTTCTTCAAGTAGCCCTAAGCAGAGACTGTGGAAAAGCACTTTAATTGAAAGGTGTTGCCAAACTTTCAAGAAATTACGAGTTTCCGATATACCAGCATATATTTTCTCACCCAATCTTGATGATACTTGCTGGCAATGACAAGTACACAAATCCCACTTGGCTCACCAAATTTTGTTCTTCTAGGTTTAAGTGTTCGTCTACATTAGCAGTTTTTATTTTTAGGTTTCATTTTGTTGTCTCCTATATAGATAGATGAATTTGGAATTCTAAATCCAACATGGTTTGTAGTAGCTCTTTGAAACATGACAAAATAAAGGAGTTCCAATTTTGTCTCTACGGTTTGTTTCCTCTTCAAGTAGCCCTAGGCACATACTGTAGAAAAGCACTTTAATTGAGAGGGGTTGCCAAGCTTCTAAGAAATAACGAGTTTCCGAAATACCAGTAAATATTTTTTACCCAATCTTGATGATACGTGGTGGTAATGACAAGTACACAAATCCCACTTGGCTCACCAAATTTTGTTCTTCTAGGTTGAAGCGTTCGTCTATAGTAGCAGTTTTTATATTTAGGTTTCCCTCTGTTCTCTCCTATATAGATAGATGAATTTGGAACTCTAAATCTAACATGGGTGGTAGTAGCTCTTTTAAACTTGAACAAAAAAAAAAGCATTTCTCAGTTTTGTCTCTATGATTTGTTTCCTCTTCAAGTAACAATAAGCAGAGACTGTGGAAAAGCACTTTCATTGAAAGGGGTTGCCAAGCTTCCAAAAAATTACGAGTTTCCGAAATACCAGCAAATGCTTTTTCACTCAATCTTGATGATACTTGGTGGTAATGATCAGGACACAAATCCCACTTGGCTCACCAAATTCTGTTGAAGCGTTCGTCTACAGTAGCAATTTTTATATTGAGGTTTCCCTCTGCTCTCTCCTATATAGATAGATGAATTTGGAACTCTAAATCCAACATGGTTTGTAGTACCTTTTTAAAACTTGACAAAAAAATTAGTTCTCAATTTTGTCTCTATGGTTTGTTTCCTCTTCAAGTAGCCCTAGGCAGAGACTGTAGAAAAGCACTTTCATTGAAAAGGGTTGCCAAGCTTTTAAGAAATTTCGAGTTTCCAAAATACCAGCACATATTTTTTCACCCAATCTTGATGATACGTGGTGGTAATGACAAGTACACAAGTCCCACTTGGCTCACCAAATTTTGTGCTTCTAGGTTGAAGCGTTCGTTTACACTAGCAGTTTTTATTTTTAGGTTTCACTCTGTTCTCTACTATATAGATAGTAGAATTTGGAACTCTAAATCCAACATGGTTTGTAGTAGCTCTTTGAATCTTGACAAAATATAGGTGTTCTCAGTTTTGTCTCTATGCTTTGTTTCCTCTTCAAGTAGCCGTAGGCACAGATTGTGGAAAAGCACTTTCATTGAGAGGGGTTGCCAAGTTTCTAAGAAATAATGTGTTTCCGATATGCCAGGAAATATTTTTTCACCCAATCTTGATGATACGTGGTGTTAATGACAAGTACACAAATCCCACTTGGCTCACCAAATTTTGTTCTTCTAGGTTGAAGCGTTCGTTTACAATAGCAGTTTTTATTTTTAGGTGTCACTCCGTTCTATCCTATATAGTTAGATGAATTTGGAACTCTAAATCTAACATGGGTGGTAGTAGCTCTTTTAAACTTGACAAAATAAAGGAGTTCTCAGATTTGTCTCTATGATTTGTTTCCTCTTCAAGTAACAATAAGCAGAGACTGTGGAAAAGCACTTTCATTGAAAGGGGTTGCCAAGCTTCCAAAAAATTACGAGTTTCCGAAATACCAGCAAATACTTTTTCACTCAATCTTGATGATACTTGGTGGTAATGATCAGGACACAAATCCCACTTGGCTCACCAAATTCTGTTGAAGCGTTCGTCTACAGTAGCAATTTTTATATTGAGGTTTCCCTCTGCTCTCTCCTATATAGATAGATGAATTTGGAACTCTAAATCCAACATGGTTTGTAGTACCTTTTTAAAACTTGACAAAAAAATTAGTTCTCAATTTTGTCTCTATGGTTTGTTTCCTCTTCAAGTAGCCCTAGGCAGAGACTGTAGAAAAGCACTTTCATTGAAAAGGGTTGCCAAGCTTTTAAGAAATTTCGAGTTTCCAAAATACCAGCACATATTTTTTCACCCAATCTTGATGATACGTGGTGGTAATGACAAGTACACAAGTCCCACTTGGCTCACCAAATTTTGTGCTTCTAGGTTGAAGCGTTCGTTTACACTAGCAGTTTTTATTTTTAGGTTTCACTCTGTTCTCTACTATATAGATAGTAGAATTTGGAACTCTAAATCCAACATGGTTTGTAGTAGCTCTTTGAATCTTGACAAAATATAGGTGTTCTCAGTTTTGTCTCTATGCTTTGTTTCCTCTTCAAGTAGCCGTAGGCACAGATTGTGGAAAAGCACTTTCATTGAGAGGGGTTGCCAAGTTTCTAAGAAATAATGTGTTTCCGATATGCCAGGAAATATTTTTTCACCCAATCTTGATGATACGTGGTGTTAATGACAAGTACACAAATCCCACTTGGCTCACCAAATTCTGTTCTTCTAGGTTGAAGCGTTCGTTTACAATAGCAGTTTTTATTTTTAGGTGTCACTCCGTTCTATCCTATATAGTTAGATGAATTTGGAACTCTATATCCAACATGGTTTGTATTAGCTCTTTGAAACTTGACAAAATAAAGGAGTTCTCAGATTTGTCTCTATGGTTTGTTGTCTCTTCAAGTAGCCCTAGGCAGAGACTGTGGAAAAGCACTTTCATTGAAAGGGGTTGCCAAGCTTCCAAGAAATTACGAGATTCCAAAATACCAGCAAATATTTTTTTCACCCAATCGTGATGATACGCGGTGGCATTGACAAGTACACAAATCCTACTAGGCTCACCAAATTTTGTTCTTGTAGGTTGAAGCGTTCGTTTACAGTAGCAGTTTTTATTTTTAGGTTTCACTCTGTTCTCAAATATATAGATAGATGAATTTGGAACTCTCAATACAACATGGTTTGTAGTAGCTCTTTGAAACTTGGCAAAATAAAGGAGTTCTGAGTTTTGTCTCTATGCTTTGTTTCCTCTTCAAATAGCCCTAATCAAAGACTGTGGAAAAGCACTTTCATTGAGAGGGGTTGCCACGCTTCTAAGAAATAATGAGTTTCCGAAATGCCAGCAAATATTTTTTCACCCAATTTGATGATACGTGGTGGTAATGATCAGTACACAAATCTCACTTGGCTCACCAAATTGTGTTCTTCTAGGTTGAAGCGTTCATCTACAGTAGCAGTATATATATGTAGGTTTCACTCTGTTCTCTCTTATACAGATAGATGACTTTGGAACTCTAAATCCAACATGGTTTGTAGTAGCTCTTTGAAACTTGACAAAATAAAGGAGTTCTCAGTTTTGTCTCTATGGTTTGTTTCCTCTTCAAGTAGCCCTAAGCACAGGCTGTGGAAAAGCACTTTCATTGAGAGGGGTTGCCAAGCTTCTAAAATAACGAGTTTCCGAAATAGCAGCAAATATTTTTTCACCCAATCATGATGATACTCGGTGGTAATGATAAGTCCACAAATCCCACTTGGCTCACCAAATTTTGTTCTTCTAGGTTGAAGCGTTCGTCTATAGTAGCAGTTTTGATATATAGGTTTCCCTCTGTTCTCTCCTATATAGATAGATGAATTTGGAACTCTAAATCCAACACGGTTTGTAGTAGCTCTTTGAAACTTGACAAAAAAAAGCATTTCTCAGTTTTGTCTCTATGATTTGTTTCCTCTTCAACTAGCATTAAGCAGACACTGTGGAAAAGCACTTTCATTGAAAGGGGTTGCCAAGCTTCCAAGAAATTACGAGTTTCCAAAATACCAGCAAATATTTTTTCACCCAATCTTGATGATACTTGGTGGTAATGATCAATACACAAATCCCACTTGGCTCACCATATTTTGTTCTTCTAGTTTGAAGCGTTCGTCTACAGTAGCAGTTTTTATTTTTAGGTTTCCCTCTGTGCTCTCCTATATAGACAGATGTATTTGGAACTCTAAATCCAACATGGTTTGTAGTAGCTCTTTGAAACATGACAAAATAAAGGAGTTCTCAGTTTTGTCTCTATGGTTTGTTTCCTCTTCAATTAGCCCTAGGCACAGAATGTGGAAAAGCACTTTCATTGAGAGGGATTGCCAAGCTTCTAAGAAATAACGAGTTTCCGAAAACCAGCAAATATATTTCCACCCAATCTTGATGATACTTGGTGGTAATGATCAGAACACAAATCCCACTTGGCTCACCAAATTTTCTTCTTCTAGGTTGAAGCGTTTGGCTACAGTAGCAGTTTTTATATTTAGTTTTTCCTCTGTTGTCTCCTATATAGATAGATGAATTTGGAACACTTAATCCAACATGGTTTGTAGTAGCTCTTCAATACTTGACAAAATAAAGTAGTTCTCAGTTTTGTCTCTATGATTTGTTTTTTCTTCAAGTAGCCCTAAGCAGAGACTGTGGAAAAGCACTTTAATTGAAAGGTGTTGCCAAACTTTCAAGAAATTACGAGTTTCCGATATACCAGCATATATTTTCTCACCCAATCTTGATGATACTTGCTGGCAATGACAAGTACACAAATCCCACTTGGCTCACCAAATTTTGTTCTTCTAGGTTTAAGTGTTCGTCTACATTAGCAGTTTTTATTTTTAGGTTTCATTTTGTTGTCTCCTATATAGATAGATGAATTTGGAATTCTAAATCCAACATGGTTTGTAGTAGCTCTTTGAAACATGACAAAATAAAGGAGTTCCAATTTTGTCTCTACGGTTTGTTTCCTCTTCAAGTAGCCCTAGGCACATACTGTAGAAAAGCACTTTAATTGAGAGGGGTTGCCAAGCTTCTAAGAAATAACGAGTTTCCGAAATACCAGTAAATATTTTTTACCCAATCTTGATGATACGTGGTGGTAATGACAAGTACACAAATCCCACTTGGCTCACCAAATTTTGTTCTTCTAGGTTGAAGCGTTCGTCTATAGTAGCAGTTTTTATATTTAGGTTTCCCTCTGTTCTCTCCTATATAGATAGATGAATTTGGAACTCTAAATCTAACATGGGTGGTAGTAGCTCTTTTAAACTTGAACAAAAAAAAAAGCATTTCTCAGTTTTGTCTCTATGATTTGTTTCCTCTTCAAGTAACAATAAGCAGAGACTGTGGAAAAGCACTTTCATTGAAAGGGGTTGCCAAGCTTCCAAAAAATTACGAGTTTCCGAAATACCAGCAAATGCTTTTTCACTCAATCTTGATGATACTTGGTGGTAATGATCAGGACACAAATCCCACTTGGCTCACCAAATTCTGTTGAAGCGTTCGTCTACAGTAGCAATTTTTATATTGAGGTTTCCCTCTGCTCTCTCCTATATAGATAGATGAATTTGGAACTCTAAATCCAACATGGTTTGTAGTACCTTTTTAAAACTTGACAAAAAAATTAGTTCTCAATTTTGTCTCTATGGTTTGTTTCCTCTTCAAGTAGCCCTAGGCAGAGACTGTAGAAAAGCACTTTCATTGAAAAGGGTTGCCAAGCTTTTAAGAAATTTCGAGTTTCCAAAATACCAGCACATATTTTTTCACCCAATCTTGATGATACGTGGTGGTAATGACAAGTACACAAGTCCCACTTGGCTCACCAAATTTTGTGCTTCTAGGTTGAAGCGTTCGTTTACACTAGCAGTTTTTATTTTTAGGTTTCACTCTGTTCTCTACTATATAGATAGTAGAATTTGGAACTCTAAATCCAACATGGTTTGTAGTAGCTCTTTGAATCTTGACAAAATATAGGTGTTCTCAGTTTTGTCTCTATGCTTTGTTTCCTCTTCAAGTAGCCGTAGGCACAGATTGTGGAAAAGCACTTTCATTGAGAGGGGTTGCCAAGTTTCTAAGAAATAATGTGTTTCCGATATGCCAGGAAATATTTTTTCACCCAATCTTGATGATACGTGGTGTTAATGACAAGTACACAAATCCCACTTGGCTCACCAAATTCTGTTCTTCTAGGTTGAAGCGTTCGTTTACAATAGCAGTTTTTATTTTTAGGTGTCACTCCGTTCTATCCTATATAGTTAGATGAATTTGGAACTCTATATCCAACATGGTTTGTATTAGCTCTTTGAAACTTGACAAAATAAAGGAGTTCTCAGATTTGTCTCTATGGTTTGTTGTCTCTTCAAGTAGCCCTAGGCAGAGACTGTGGAAAAGCACTTTCATTGAAAGGGGTTGCCAAGCTTCCAAGAAATTACGAGATTCCAAAATACCAGCAAATATTTTTTTCACCCAATCGTGATGATACGCGGTGGCATTGACAAGTACACAAATCCTACTAGGCTCACCAAATTTTGTTCTTGTAGGTTGAAGCGTTCGTTTACAGTAGCAGTTTTTATTTTTAGGTTTCACTCTGTTCTCAAATATATAGATAGATGAATTTGGAACTCTCAATACAACATGGTTTGTAGTAGCTCTTTGAAACTTGGCAAAATAAAGGAGTTCTGAGTTTTGTCTCTATGCTTTGTTTCCTCTTCAAATAGCCCTAATCAAAGACTGTGGAAAAGCACTTTCATTGAGAGGGGTTGCCACGCTTCTAAGAAATAATGAGTTTCCGAAATGCCAGCAAATATTTTTTCACCCAATTTGATGATACGTGGTGGTAATGATCAGTACACAAATCTCACTTGGCTCACCAAATTGTGTTCTTCTAGGTTGAAGCGTTCATCTACAGTAGCAGTATATATATGTAGGTTTCACTCTGTTCTCTCTTATACAGATAGATGACTTTGGAACTCTAAATCCAACATGGTTTGTAGTAGCTCTTTGAAACTTGACAAAATAAAGGAGTTCTCAGTTTTGTCTCTATGGTTTGTTTCCTCTTCAAGTAGCCCTAAGCACAGGCTGTGGAAAAGCACTTTCATTGAGAGGGGTTGCCAAGCTTCTAAAATAACGAGTTTCCGAAATAGCAGCAAATATTTTTTCACCCAATCATGATGATACTCGGTGGTAATGATAAGTCCACAAATCCCACTTGGCTCACCAAATTTTGTTCTTCTAGGTTGAAGCGTTCGTCTATAGTAGCAGTTTTGATATATAGGTTTCCCTCTGTTCTCTCCTATATAGATAGATGAATTTGGAACTCTAAATCCAACACGGTTTGTAGTAGCTCTTTGAAACTTGACAAAAAAAAGCATTTCTCAGTTTTGTCTCTATGATTTGTTTCCTCTTCAACTAGCATTAAGCAGACACTGTGGAAAAGCACTTTCATTGAAAGGGGTTGCCAAGCTTCCAAGAAATTACGAGTTTCCAAAATACCAGCAAATATTTTTTCACCCAATCTTGATGATACTTGGTGGTAATGATCAATACACAAATCCCACTTGGCTCACCATATTTTGTTCTTCTAGTTTGAAGCGTTCGTCTACAGTAGCAGTTTTTATTTTTAGGTTTCCCTCTGTGCTCTCCTATATAGACAGATGTATTTGGAACTCTAAATCCAACATGGTTTGTAGTAGCTCTTTGAAACATGACAAAATAAAGGAGTTCTCAGTTTTGTCTCTATGGTTTGTTTCCTCTTCAATTAGCCCTAGGCACAGAATGTGGAAAAGCACTTTCATTGAGAGGGATTGCCAAGCTTCTAAGAAATAACGAGTTTCCGAAAACCAGCAAATATATTTCCACCCAATCTTGATGATACTTGGTGGTAATGATCAGAACACAAATCCCACTTGGCTCACCAAATTTTCTTCTTCTAGGTTGAAGCGTTTGGCTACAGTAGCAGTTTTTATATTTAGTTTTTCCTCTGTTGTCTCCTATATAGATAGATGAATTTGGAACTCTTAATCCAACATGGTTTGTAGTAGCTCTTCAATACTTGACAAAATAAAGTAGTTCTCAGTTTTGTCTCTATGATTTGTTTTCTCTTCAAGTAGCCCTAAGCAGAGACTGTGGAAAAGCACTTTAATTGAAAGGTGTTGCCAAACTTTCAAGAAATCACGAGTTTCCGATATACCAGCATATATTTTCTCACCCAATCTTGATGATACTTGCTGGCAATGACAAGTACACAAATCCCACTTGGCTCACCAAATTTTGTTCTTCTAGGTTTAAGTGTTCGTCTACATTAGCAGTTTTTATTTTTAGGTTTCATTTTGTTGTCTCCTATATAGATAGATGAATTTGGAATTCTAAATCCAACATGGTTTGTAGTAGCTCTTTGAAACGTGACAAAATAAAGGAGTTCTCAGTTTTACCTCTATGGTCTGTTTCCCCTTCAAGTAGCTATAGGCACAGATTGTGGAAAAGCATTTTCATTCAGAGGGGTTTCCAAGGTTCTAAGAAATAAAGAGTTTCCGAAATACCAGCAAAGATTTTTTCACCCAATCTTGATGATACTTGGTGGTAATGATCAGTACACAAATCCCACTTGGCACACCAAATTTTGTTCTACTAGGTTGAAGCGTTCTTCTACAGTAGCAGTTTTTATATTTAGGTTTCACTCTGTGCTCTCCTATATAGATAGATAAAATTGGAACTCTTAATCCAACATGGTTTTTAGTAGCTCTTTGAAACTTGACAAATAAAGGAGTTCTCAGTTTTGTTTCTATGGTTTGTTTCCTCTTCAAGTAGCCCTAAGTACAGAATGTGGAAAAGCACTTTCATTGAAAGGGGTTGCCAAGTTTCTAAGAAATTACGAGTTTCCGAAATACCAGCAAACATTTTTTCACCCAATCTTGATGATACTTGGTGGTAATGATCAGTACACAAATCCCACTTGGCACACCAAATTTTGTTCTTCTAGGTTGAAGCGGTCGTCTACAGTAGCAGTTTTTATATGTAGTTTTCACTCTCTTCTCTCTTATATAGATAGATGAATTTGGAACTCTATATCCAACATGGTTTGTATTAGCTCTTTGAAACTTGACAAAATAAAGGAGTTCTCAGTTTTGTCTCTATGGTTTGTTTCCTCTTCAAGTAGCCCTAGGCAGAGACTGTGGAAAAGCACTTTCATTGAAAGGGGTTGCCAAGCTTCCAAGAAATTACGAGTTTCCAAAATACCAGCACATATTTTTTCACTCAATGTTGATGATACGCGGTGGCATTGACAAGTACACAAATCCTACTTGGCTCACCAAATTTTGTTCTTCTAGGTTGAAGCGTTCGTCCATAGTAGCAGTTTTTATATTTAGGTTTCTCTCTGTTCTCTCCTATATAGATAGATGAATTTGGAACTCTAAATCCAATATGGGTGGTAGTAGCTCTTTTAACCTTGACCAAAAAAAAAAGCATTTCTCAGTTTTGTCTCTATGATTTGTTTCCTCTTCAAGTAACAATAAGCAGAGTCTGTGGAAAAGCACTTTCATTGAAATGGGTTTCCAAGCTTCCAAGAAATTCCGAGTTTCCGAAATACCAGGAAATATTTTTTCACCCAATCTTGATGATACTTGGTGGTAATGATCAGGACACAAATCCCACTTGGCTCACCAAATTCTGTTCTACTAGGTTGAAGCGTTCGTCTACAGTAGCAATTTTTATATTGAGGTTTCCCTCTGTTCTCTCCTATATAGATAGATGAATTTGGAACTCTAAATCCAACATGGTTTGTAGTAGATTTTTGAAACTTGACAAAAAACGTAGTTCTCAATTTTGTCTCTATGGTTTGTTTCCTCTTCAAGTAGCCCTAGGCAGAAACTGTGGAAAAGCACTTTCATTGAAAGGGGTTGCCAAGCTTTTAAGAAATTACGAGTTTCCAAAATACCAGCACATATTTTTTCACCCAATCTTGATGATACGTGGTGGTAATGACAAGTACACAAGTCCACTTGGCTCACCAAATTTTGTTCTTCTAGGATGAAGCGTTCGTTTACAGCAGCAGTTTTTATTTTTAGGTTTCACTCTGTTCTCTACTATATAGATAGTTGAATTAGGAACTCTAAATCCAACATGGTTTGTAGTAGCTCTTTGAAACTTGACAAAATAAAGTAGTTCTCAGTTTTGTCTCTATGGTTTGTTTCCTCTTAAAGTAGCCCTAGGCAGAGACTGTGGAAAAGCACTTTCATTGAGAGGGGTTGCCAAGCTTCAAAGAAATAACGAGATTCCAAAATACCAGCAAATATTTTTTCACCCAATCTTGATGATACGTGGTGGTAATGACAAGTACACGAATCCTACTTGGCTCACCAAATTTTGTTCTTCTAAGTTGAAGCGTTCGTTTACAGAGGCAGTTTTTATTTTTAATTTTCACTCTTTTCACTCCTACATAGATAGATGAATTTGGAACTCTAAATCCAACATGGTTTGTATTATCTGTTTAAAACCTGACAAAATAAAGGAGTTCTCAGTTTTGTCTCTATGTTTTTTTTTCCTCTTCAAGTAGCCCTAAGCACAGAATGTGGAAAAGCACTTTCATTGAGAGGGGTTGCCAAGTTTCTAAGAAATTACGAGTTTCCGAAATACCAGCAAACATTTTTTCACCCAATCTTGATGATACTTGGTGGTAATGAACAGGACACAAATCCCACTTGGCTCACCAAATTCTGTTCTTCTAGGTTGAAGCGTTCATCTACAGTAGCAGTTTTTATATTGAGGATTCCCTCTGTTCTCTCCTATATAGATAGATGAATTTGGAACTCTAAATCCAACATGGTTTGTAGTAGCTCTTTGAAACTTGACAAAAAAAGTAGTTCTCAGTTTTTTCTCTATGGCTTGTTTTCTCTTCAAGTAGCCCTAAGCAGAGACTGTGGAAAAGCACTTTCATCGAAAGGGGTTGCCAAGCTTCCAAGAAATTACGAGATTCCAAAATACCAGCAAATTTTTTTTCATCCAATCTTGATGATACGTGGTGGTAATGACAAGTACACGAATCCTACTTGGCTCACCAAATTTTGTTCTTCTAGGTTGAAGCGTTCGTCTATAGTAGCAGTTTTTATATTTAGGTTTCCTTCTGTTCTCTCCTATATAGATAGATGAATTTGGAACTCTAAATCCAACATGGTTTGTATTATCTCTTTGAAACCTGACAAAATAAAGGAGTGCTCAGTTTTGTCTCTATGGTTTTTTTCCTCTTCAAGTAGCCCTAAGCACAGAATGTGGAAAAGCACTTTCATTGAGAGGGGTTGCGAAGCTTCCAAGAAATTACGAGTTTCAGAAATACCAGCAAATATTTTTTCACCCAATTTTGATGATACTTGGTGGTAATAATCAGGACACAAATCCCACTTGGCTCACCAAATTTTGTTCTTCTAGGTTGAAGCTTTCGTTTACAGTAGCAGTTTTCATATTTAGGTTTTCCTCTGTTCTCTCCTATATAGATAGATGAATTTGGAACTCTAAATCCAACATGGTTTGTAGTAGCTTTTTGAAACTTGACAAAAAAAGTAGTTCTCAATTTTGTCTGTATGGTTTGTTTCCTCTTCAAGTAGCCCTAGGCAGAGACTGTGGAAAAGCACTTTCATTTTAAGGGGTTGCCAAGCTTCCAAGAAATTGCGAGTTTCCAAAATACCAGCACATATTTTTTCACCCAATGTTGATGATACATGGTGGTAATGACAAGTACACAAATCCCACTTGGCTCACCAAATTTTGTTCTTCTAGGTTAAAGCGTTCGTCTATAGTAGCAGTTTTTATATTTAGGTTTCCCTCTGTTCTCTCCTATATAGATAGATGAATTTGGAACTCTAAATCCAACGTGGTTTGTAGTAGCTCTTTTACACTTGACAAAAAAAAAAGCATTTCTCAGTTTTGTCTCTATGATTTGTTTCCTCTTCAAGTAGCAATAAGCAGAGAATGTGGAAAAGCCCCTGCATTGAAAGGGCTTGCCAAGCTTCCAAGAAATTACGAGTTTCCGAAATACCAGCAAATATTTTTTCACCCAATCTTGATGATACTTGGTGGTAATGATCGGTTACCAAATCCCAATTGGCTCACCATATTTTGTTGTTCTACGTTGAAGCGTTCGTTTACAGTAGCAGTTTTTATTTTTAGGTTTCATTTTGTTGACTCCGATATAGATAGATGAATTTGGAACTCTAAATCCAACATGGTTTGTAGTAGCTCTGTGAAACTTGACAAAATAAAGGAGTTCTCAGTTTTGTCTCTATTGTTTGTTTTCTCTTCAAGTAGCCATAGGCACTGACTGTGGAAAAGCATTTTCATTGAGAGGGGATGCCAAGCTTCAAAGAAATAACGAGTTTCCGAAATACCAGCAAATATTTTTTCACCCAATCTTGATGTTACTTGGTGTTAATGATCAGTACACAAATCCCACTTGGCTCACCGAATTTTGTTCTTCTAGGTTGAAGCGTTCATCTACAGTAGCAGTTTTTATATTTAGGTTTCACTCTGTTCCCTCCTATGTAGATAGATGAATTTGGAACTCTAAATCCAACATGGTTTGTAGTAGCTCTTTGAAACTTGACAAAATTAAGTAGTTCTCAGTTTTCTCTCTATGGTTTGTATCCTCTTCAAGTAGCCCTAGGCACAGACTATGGAAAAGCACTTTCATTGAGAGGGGTTGCCAAGCTTCTAAGAAATAACGAGTCTCCGAAATACCAGCAAATGTTTTTTCACCCAATCTTGATGATACGTGGTGGTAATGATCAGTACACAAATTCCACTTGGCTCAACAAATTGTGTTCTTCTAGGTTGAAGCGGTCGTCTACAGTAGCAGTTTTTATATTTAGGTTTCACTCTCTTCTCTCTTATATAGACAGATGAATTTGGAACTCTAAATCCAACATGGTTTGTAGTAGCTCTTTGAAACGTGAAAAAATAAAGGAGTTCTCAGTTTTGTCTCTATGGTTTGTTTCCTCTTCAAGTAGCCATAGGCACAGACTGTGGAAAAGCATTTTCATTCAGAGGGGTTGCCAAGCTTCTATGAAATAAAGAGTTTCCGAAATACCAGCAAATATTTTTTCACCCAATCTTGATGATACTTGGTGGTAATGATCAGTACACAAATCCCACTTGGCACACCAAATTTTGTTCTTCTAGGTTGAAGCGTTCGTCTACAGTAGCAGTTTTCATATTTACGTTTCACTCTGTTCTCTCTTATATAGATAGATGAATTTGGAACTCTAAATACAACATGGTTTGTAATAGCTCTTTGAAACTTGACAAAATAAAGTAGGTCTCAGTTTTTTCTCTATGGTTTGTTTCTTCTACAAGTAACCCTAGGCACAGACTGTGGAAAAGCACTTTCATTGAGAGGGGTTGCCAAGCTTCTAAGAAATAATGAGTTTTCGAAATACCAGCAAATTTTTTTTCACCCAATCTTGATGATACGTGGTGGTAATGATCAGTACACAAATCCCACTTGACTCACCAAATTGTGTTCTTCTAGGTTGAAGTGTTCCTTTACAGTAGCAGTTTATATTTTTAGGTTTCCCTCTGTTCTCTCCTATATAGATAGCTGAATTTGGAACTCTAAATCCAGCATGGTTTGTAGTAGCTCTTTGAAACTTGACAAAATAAAGTAGTTCTCAGTATTGTCTCTATGGTTAGTTTCCTCTTCAAGTACCCCTAGGCACAGACTGTGTAAAAGCACTTTAATTGAGTGGGTTGTCAAGCTTCTAAGAAATAAAGAGTTTCCAAAATACCAGCAAATATTTTTTTACCCAATCTTGATGATACTTGGGGGTAATTATCAGTACACAAATCTCACTTGGCCCACCAAATTTTGTTCTTCTAGGTTGAAGTGTTCGTTTACATTAGCAGTTTTTATTTTTAGGTGTCCCTCTGTTCTCTTTTATAAAGATAGATGAATTTGGAACTCTAAATCCAACATGGTTTGTAGTAGCTCTTTGAAAGTGAAAAAATAAAGGAGTTTTCAGTTGTGTCTATATGATATGTTTTCTCTTCAAGTAGCCATAAGCAGAGACTGTGGAAAAGCACTTTCATTGAAAGGGGTTGCCAAGGTTCCAAAAATTACGAGTTTCCAAAATACCAGCAAATATTTTTTCACCCAATCTTGATGATACTTGGTGGTAAGGACAAGTACACAAATCCCACTTGGCTCACCAAATTTTGTTCTTCTAGGTTAAAGCGTTCGTCTACAGTAGCAGTTTTTATATTTAGGTTTCACTGTGTTCTCTTATATATAGATAGATGAATTTGGAACTCTAAATCCAACGTGGTTTGTAGTAGCTCTTTGAAACTTGACAAAATAAAGTAGTTCTCTGTATTGTCTCAATGGTTTGTTTCCTCTTCAAGTTGCCCTAGACACAGACTGTGAAAAAGCACTTTCAATGAGTGGGTTGTCAAGCTTCTATGAAATAACGAGTTTCCAAAATACCAGCAAATATTTTTTTCCCAATCTTGATGATACTTGGTGGTAATGATCAGTACACAAATCCCACTTGGCTTACCAAATTGTGTTCTTCTAGGTTGAAGCATTCGTTTACAGTAGTAGTTTATATATTTAAGTTTCCCTCTGTTCTCTCCTGTAGAGATAGATGACTTTGGAACTCTAAATCCAACATGGTTTGTAGTAGCTCTTTGATACTTGACAAGATAAAGTAGTTCTAAGTTTTGTCTCTATGATTTGTTTCCTCTTCAAGTAGACCTAAGCAGCGACTGTGGAAAACCACGTTCATTGGAAGGGTTTGCTAAGCTTCCAAGAAATTACGAGTTTCCGAAATACCAGCAAATATTTTTTCACCCATTACTGATGATACCTGGTGGTAATGATCGGTACACAAATCCGACTTGGCTCACCAAATTTTGTTGTTCTAGGTTAAAGCGTTCCTTTACAGTAGCAGTTTTTATTTTTAGGTTTCATTTTGTTGTCTCCTATATAGATAGATGAATTTGGAACTCTAAATCCAACATGGTTTGTAGTAGCTCTGTGAAACTTGACAAAATAAAGGAGTTCTCAGTTTTGTCTCTATGGTTTGTTTCCTCTTCAAGTAGCCATAGGCACAGACTGTGGAAAAGCATTTTCATTGCGAGGGGTTGCCAAGCTTCTAAGAAATAACGAGTCTCCGAAATACCAGCGAATATTTTTTCACCCAATCTTGATGATACTTGGTGGTAATGATCAGTACACAAATCCCACTTGGCTCACCAAATTTTGTTCTTCTGGGTTGAAGCGACGTCTACAGTAGCAGTTTTTAAATGTAGGTTTCACTCTGTTCAATCTTATAGATAGATGAATTTGGAACTATAAATCCAGCATGGTTTGTAGTACTCTTTGAAACTTGACAAAATAAAAGAGTTCTCAGTTTTGTCTCTATGGTTTGTTTCCTCTTCAAGTAGCCTTAAGCACAGAATGTGGAAAAGCACTTTCATTGAGAGGGGTTGCCAAGCTTCCAAGAAATTACGAGATTCTGAAATACCAGCAAATATTTCTTCACCCAATCTTGATGATACCTGGTAGTAATGAACGGTACACAAATCCCACTTGGCTCACCAAATTTTGTTCTTGTAGGTTGAAGCGTTCGTTTACAGTAGCAGTTTTTATTTTTAGGTTTCATTTTGTTGTCTCCTATATAGATAGATGAATTTGGAACTCTAAATCCAACATGGTTTGTAGTAGCTCTTTGAAACGTGAAAAAATAAAGGAGTTCTCAGTTTTGTCTCTATGGTTTGTTTCCTCTTCAAGTAGCCATAGGCACAGACTGTGGAAAAGCATTTTCATTCAGAGGGGTTGCCAAGCTTCTATGAAATAAAGAGTTTCCGAAATACCAGCAAATATTTTTTCACCCAATCTTGATGATACTTGGTGGTAATGATCAGTACACAAATCCCACTTGGCACACCAAATTTTGTTCTTCTAGGTTGAAGCGTTCGTCTACAGTAGCAGTTTTCATATTTACGTTTCACTCTGTTCTCTCTTATATAGATAGATGAATTTGGAACTCTAAATACAACATGGTTTGTAGTAGCTCTTTGAAACTTGACAAAATAAAGTAGGTCTCAGTTTTTTCTCTATGGTTTGTTTCTTCTACAAGTAACCCTAGGCACAGACTGTGGAAAAGCACTTTCATTGAGAGGGGTTGCCAAGCTTCTAAGAAATAATGAGTTTTCGAAATACCAGCAAATTTTTTTTCACCCAATCTTGATGATACGTGGTGGTAATGATCAGTACACAAATCCCACTTGACTCACCAAATTGTGTTCTTCTAGGTTGAAGTGTTCCTTTACCTTAGCAGTTTATATTTTTAGGTTTCCCTCTGTTCTCTCCTATATAGATAGCTGAATTTGGAACTCTAAATCCAGCATGGTTTGTAGTAGCTCTTTGAAACTTGACAAAATAAAGTAGTTCTCAGTATTGTCTCTATGGTTAGTTTCCTCTTCAAGTACCCCTAGGCACAGACTGTGTAAAAGCACTTTAATTGAGTGGGTTGTCAAGCTTCTAAGAAATAAAGAGTTTCCAAAATACCAGCAAATATTTTTTTACCCAATCTTGATGATACTTGGGGGTAATTATCAGTACACAAATCTCACTTGGCCCACCAAATTTTGTTCTTCTAGGTTGAAGCGTTCGTTTACATTAGCAGTTTTTATTTTTAGGTGTCCCTCTGTTCTCTTTTATAAAGATAGATGAATTTGGAACTCTAAATCCAACATGGTTTGTAGTAGCTCTTTGAAAGTGAAAAAATAAAGGAGTTTTCAGTTGTGTCTATATGATATGTTTTCTCTTCAAGTAGCCATAAGCAGAGACTGTGGAAAAGCACTTTCATTGAAAGGGGTTGCCAAGGTTCCAAAAATTACGAGTTTCCAAAATACCAGCAAATATTTTTTCACCCAATCTTGATGATACTTGGTGGTAAGGACAAGTACACAAATCCCACTTGGCTCACCAAATTTTGTTCTTCTAGGTTAAAGCGTTCGTCTACAGTAGCAGTTTTTATATTTAGGTTTCACTGTGTTCTCTTATATATAGATAGATGAATTTGGAACTCTAAATCCAACGTGGTTTGTAGTAGCTCTTTGAAACTTGACAAAATAAAGTAGTTCTCTGTATTGTCTCAATGGTTTGTTTCCTCTTCAAGTTGCCCTAGACACAGACTGTGAAAAAGCACTTTCAATGAGTGGGTTGTCAAGCTTCTATGAAATAACGAGTTTCCAAAATACCAGCAAATATTTTTTTCCCAATCTTGATGATACTTGGTGGTAATGATCAGTACACAAATCCCACTTGGCTTACCAAATTGTGTTCTTCTAGGTTGAAGCATTCGTTTACAGTAGTAGTTTATATATTTAAGTTTCCCTCTGTTCTCTCCTGTAGAGATAGATGACTTTGGAACTCTAAATCCAACATGGTTTGTAGTAGCTCTTTGATACTTGACAAGATAAAGTAGTTCTAAGTTTTGTCTCTATGATTTGTTTCCTCTTCAAGTAGACCTAAGCAGCGACTGTGGAAAACCACGTTCATTGGAAGGGTTTGCTAAGCTTCCAAGAAATTACGAGTTTCCGAAATACCAGCAAATATTTTTTCACCCATTACTGATGATACCTGGTGGTAATGATCGGTACACAAATCCGACTTGGCTCACCAAATTTTGTTGTTCTAGGTTAAAGCGTTCCTTTACAGTAGCAGTTTTTATTTTTAGGTTTCATTTTGTTGTCTCCTATATAGATAGATGAATTTGGAACTCTAAATCCAACATGGTTTGTAGTAGCTCTGTGAAACTTGACAAAATAAAGGAGTTCTCAGTTTTGTCTCTATGGTTTGTTTCCTCTTCAAGTAGCCATAGGCACAGACTGTGGAAAAGCATTTTCATTGCGAGGGGTTGCCAAGCTTCTAAGAAATAACGAGTCTCCGAAATACCAGCGAATATTTTTTCACCCAATCTTGATGATACTTGGTGGTAATGATCAGTACACAAATCCCACTTGGCTCACCAAATTTTGTTCTTCTGGGTTGAAGCGACGTCTACAGTAGCAGTTTTTAAATGTAGGTTTCACTCTGTTCAATCTTATAGATAGATGAATTTGGAACTATAAATCCAGCATGGTTTGTAGTACTCTTTGAAACTTGACAAAATAAAAGA